>NC_142111.1:4601724-4752758 GCF_056152115.1 Neolamprologus brichardi
ATTTTTTTATCTCAGTGAGACTTTATGGTAAATAAAAGGGGGGGAAGGCTCAATATGAAAATCATAATGAATACCCAAGGCACTAGCCCTTTCTTTTCTTTCTACTTGAGTGCCACGAGTTTACTGTCAGTCAGAGAGCAGAGTGCAGCATACACACAAAACATTGCTCCAACAGCCTGCAGGCTTGTTCATGTGAAGGGCAGCTCCTTGCACCACACCACACATACACAGCATGATTGTTAAATTCACTAAACATTCACATTAGCCATTAGGAGAGAGGAGCTTAGTTGCTTTGCTGTAGTCCATGTTTTTTTGTGATCCCTCAGACTATTCGTCACTCTGTTAGGAGTCTGGAGATGGTTTCCTTCATGTGTTCACAGTGTGTATGACTGTCAGACGGTACAGCTCAAACCTGATGAACATCCACAATTGTTTCTCTTTCTTTTTTTCTCTTTTTGGAGTCCTCAGAAATTTAATTTGTTCCTGTCATGATTACCGTATTTCCCGGACTACAAAGCGCACCTGAATATTAGCCGCACAAGCTAATATCAGGGGAAAATCCTGTTTTGTACATACATTAGCCGCACATGACTAAAGGCCGCAGGTGTTTCAATGTTGACTTATCATATGTAAGAGAATATGCACAAAGGGAATTATCAGGAAAGAGATGGCTGTTTGGAGACACACCCCTTTTATTCATATTTTGAAAAACAAGTTATGGGTACATATTTGCATAACTTTTTAGGTATATGTACAAGTAGCGGTAATTACAAGTACGAAACATGTACTGTGCTTCATAAATGAGTAACAAATGTAGCACATAACAATAACCTACAGCACACCAGAAAAATAGATTCGGACTACCTTTTAGGCTCAGGTGCAGTGACACGGCTTTAACAAGAAGAAAAGTCAGTCATTCACCACCATCTTCCTGCGCACTAAAACCACCAAAGTCCTCTTCTCCAGTGGTGATCATGGATGTTTTCACACTTTTCCACGCTGTCAGAATCCACTGGTGGAGTTGGGCATAACTTGCTTTTCGCAAGTTTATTGCCGCTCGTCATCCACGCCTCCCACTGAACGCGTAGCGCTACTTTGAGGTTTGTTTTTCGCGCTACTTCGTACGGCACTACGTTGCCTGGCGGACGGACATGTGACCAACATACCACTCTTGAACCCCGATACTGTGTGTCTGATCACATGCCCTTCCGCCAGGCAACGTAGTGCCGTACAACAGCGGAACAAACAAAACAAATCCTCTTACGATATCACAAAAATCATGGACAATCCTTAGAAAAGCCGCACCTCACTAAAAGCCGCAGGGTTCAAAGCTTGTGCAAAAAGTAGCGTCTTATAGCCCGACAATTACGGTAATTTGCCCCGGCATGTGTTTGTGAACATTATCCTCACTTAGATCCTTGTCCTTCAAATTAAAGCCAGATTGTCATCGAGGTAAACATCTAGCTGTAATTTTACACTTAAACCAATGGAGTTAAATTAATTTAATCTGTAATATTGCATTGTTTTCCTTATATCTTTTTGTCAATATTATTCATTTTATTTAATAGATTTCTCTCTTTTAACGTTTAGAACTTGAAAATCTGTTGAGTTGTTTGGTTATAAAGTATTCTGCAAAATTCTTGAGCTATATATGGCGAAAATAAATAAAATAAACGTTTACGACCGTTTGGTCAGCAGGAGGTAACACACACACACACACACACACACAGACACATTCTTACAGGAGTTCACACATGTACATACAATACCTTGTCTTAGAACCATGTGGGTGTTCTGATGTTTTTTGTGTGAACTGTCTCTCAATAAAAGCCCGCAAGACGAGGTCGTCGTCGAGGTCATTTTCGTGGTGGACACAGGCCTCCCTTGCGCAAGTGATTGATCGATCGACTGTCTTGTTTTCTTCATGATGAATAAGTCTCTAGAACTAGCGGGGCTTGTGGAAACACAGACCCAACAATTGAAGTCTAGGCTCTGAGGAGGTCAGTGTTGGAAAGGTTACTTTTAAAATGTATTCCACTACAGATTACAGAATACATGGTGCTAAATGTATTCTGTAACATATTCCGTTAAGCTACTCAATGAGAGTAACGTATTCTGAATACTTTGGATTACTTAATATATTGTCATGTTGTACTATTAGTACATGAATGTACTATTGCTGTGATTTATTACTGTTACTGAAGGCTTTGGCCTTCAGTAACAGTAGATGGATGAACTGAAAATTACATCTCTCAGGTCCTGTGTGTGGTCTTTACTCAATTTGTTTGCTATTTCTTGCTAAGTTGTCTGCTATATATAGATACAACACTGAGTCATACCTTGAATTAGATACCTTTCTTATGCTTGAACAGTCCATAGTTTAGTTTTAAGAGACTTAACAGACAAAAATCCTCTGAAGTGATCAAGTTTAAGGACAAGACTGAAAATGAGAGGAAAAAACTGCCAACACTCTCCATAGAAAAACTTAAAAAGACATCCAGAAAGTCTGAAGAACTACTCCTCGAGACCACTTCAAAAATGACAAGAAACACTGGCTACTTGGAAGTAAAGTATAATGTAAAGAAATGGGTGGGTGGGTGGGGGGGGGGAACAGTACTGTATGTAATCTAAAGGGGTTCTCAGATGTTTTCTGTGTCTGTACCAGAGCAGACACAAATAATGTTTCCCACAGCAAAATCCCATATTATAGCTAACTATGACATTATCCTCTCAGAAGCTACAAGAAGGTACGTCATTTATTTTTAATGAGTGAAAAGTGATGTTATTTGTGTGCCTCGTTATCATAGAGTCTGCAGCAGGTACATTAGAAAGTCTGTTTTGTTATCAGTTTGTGCTGTCTTCTTCAGAAAGGCCCACAGCTACATGAAATGCTCGTGGGTCTTGTTTCACTTCCCAGAGAGCCACGGGAGCAACTCAGATCGGCCTGCCGGGTATTCATGTAGCTGTCAAAGCCAGAGAAACAGGAAGAGCCACCAGAAAACTTTAAAAATTAGAACTGGAGATTGAACTATAAGAGGAGAAATACAAACAGTATTAAGCTGTACGCTGAAGCATCAGGCATGACTGGCCTGATTTGTTGAATTATTTCTTGCTTAATTGAACTTTATGAAGCCGTAGCACTGTTATCGTTTCCCATCAGAAGATAAATCCTCATCATCCTGACATGATTTTACTCCAGATTATACAGAGCAATTTGTCATGTGCGGTGTTACTTGTATAACGCATCCAGCCTCCTCTAAAAGTGTTTGAGTGTTTTTGTAGTTATCAGCATCAGTTCAAAAAGACAAAAACAAAAAAACAGCTTTAATGCTTCAGAGCAGATGCAGACACAGTAGGATGCTAGTGGACAGTTGGAGTGTGTGTATGTGTGTGTGTGTATGTGTGTGTCACGAATATACTGCGAGCCCTAATCCCTTCAGAGAGAGCACACCTGCTCAGCACAGTGAGCCACGACAATCTGAGAAACAGGCACCCACGCAAAGGTAATTTGGGTTCATTAGTGTTCATTAGTTCTAATTACAACAATCGAGGTGCAGACACCCACACTCCCTTGTTTTTATTTGTACTATGTATTGTATAAGGTTCATGGGGCACTGAATGCTTCACTCTTACCTGCAGGATTTGTAGTATTTGGCTGTTGTGGGAGTTGTGCCTTCATTAGCAAGCAATATCAGCTAATAGTAGCTACCCTGGTAAGCAAGGTGCAAGTTCTCCTAAACAGTGCACATCTGTTTGTGTAAATAAGAGCAATTTTTACTTGTCACATTTGCATTTCAGTGAGGAGCAATATAGATAAAAGAGGATTTATTTCTATTTGCAGTCATTTGTATTTTCCACACCTTTCACATGTGTGTGGAACACCTGCTTGCCATTACACTGTTTAAGGAGATAAGTTGTAAAGTGGCTTGTAGCAGCTGGACTATCAACTGATGTAGGCTGTCATTACCTTCATCTGCTATCAGCTGATATAATGGGATTGCTAACCAAGGTTGATTCACACAACTCAAGTTACCTGTGGTCCCTCCACGACCACCACTACCCCATATTTGTCATAAATAAGAACATTATGTAGTTAAAAATGAGAAATGTTTTTGTAAAAGGCTGTAGACTAATGTATTTCTACTCTAAAGTTGGCATTTTTTAATGAGGGACTCTATCGGGATAGGCCAGACCAAATCGTCAAGATGCTATTCAACTGCCATAGTGACACGTTAAAGCACGTAAGTTATTATAACTGCAGTCTATGCAACAGTGTGTACAGCTATAGAACTTAAACAGCTCTGTACTAAATATAATGTTCCAATTAACACTGTTTGTATGCATCTTGAGAATTTTACATTTAGTTGTCTAAAAATGTAGTTGCAGTGAACGTTGAATTTTTTTTATACTAGCAGTACTACTGTTAGTGAAGCAAAAGAGTTTTCCATGGGTTCTTCAAACAAGCCGTCTAAAGCTACATATTTAATAACTGGTTAAAACCATTTATTGTTGGGATGGAATTACAAGTGAGACGAGAAGTTTGAAGATCATTTATTCAAGCTTTAACTGAGATAAATGTAGTCATGTGGCGCACGCTGCTCTGCAAAGCTACTTCACTGCCCTATATGTCACCCATGGTGTGAATCTATTAGTAGCAGTGCTTCAGAGTGGAGAGCAACTTTAAGATACACAGTCCCCAGTGCTGTCCATCTATCACTCTCTCTCCTTTTGAGACTCTTTTCAATCTGTAATCGCAACTACAACTATTGTTATTGCTGTTTGAGCGGTCTCTTTTTCCTCTATTCTGCCATTTTTTTGTTTCTGTTTAACTGCCAGTACAATGTGCCTGCTGTAGAGAATTTAAAACCCGCAATTTAGATTGTCATCCATCCATCCATCTTCATCCGCTTTATCCGGGGCCGGGTCGCGGGGGCAGCAGCCTAAGCAAAGAGGCCCAGACCTCCCTCTCCCCAGCCACCTCCTCCAGCTCATCCGGGCGAACACCAAGGCGTTCCCAGGCCAGCCGAGAGATATAATCTGTCCAGCGTGTCCTGGGTCTGCCCCGGGGCCTCCTCCCGGTGGGACATGCCTGGAACACCTCACCCAGGAGGCGCCCAGGGGGCATCCTTACCAGATGCCCAAACCACCTCAGCTGGCTCCTTTCGATGTGGAGAAGCAGCGGCTCTACTCTGAGCCCCTCCCGGATGGCCGCACTTCTCACCCTATCTCTAAGGGAGATGCCAGCCACCCTTCGGAGGAAGCTCATTTCCGCCGCTTGTATCCGCGATCTCGTCCTTTCGGTCACTACCCACAGCTCGTGGCCATAGGTGAGGGTAGGGACGTAGATCGACCGGTAAATTGAGAGCTTCGCTTTTACACTCAGCTCCCTCTTCACCACGACGGACCGGTGCAGCGTCTGCATTACTGCAGCTGCAGCCCCAATCCGTCTGTCGATCTCCGGCTCCCTTCTCCCATCACTCGCGAACAAGACCCCGAGATACTTGAACTCCTCCACTTGGGGCAGGACCTCATCCCCGACCCGGAGTGGGCACTCCACCCTTTTCCGGCTGAGAACCATGGCCTCAGATTTGGAGGTGCTGATCCTCATTCCCGCTGCTTCACACTCGGCTGCGAACCGCTCCAGTGCGAGCTGGAGGCCCTCACCCGATGAAGCCAACAGAACCACATCATCCGCAAAAATCAGAGATGAGATCCTGAGGCCACCAAAGCGAAAGCCCTCCGCCACTTGGCTGCGCACAATTTAGATTGTTTATTTATTTATTTTTTTCCTGTATTTGGAAGAAAGGGTGGCGTCATAAGCTAATGGTAGCTAGCTTGGATGCCAAGGTGCATCCCCAGACTGTCCAGCCCACAGATGCATGAGGTGAAGAGATTCTCACATCAGGTTAGTAGTGATGACTGCGCCTTTGCTTTGTTAAGCATGTTGCACTGTGGCCCCAAAGCAAGAAGGTTCCGGCCTTCTGATTGGCCCTCATCAGCTGTGGTTTCTATGTGGGATTTGCACATTCTCCCAGAGCACTTCACAGAGACAGCTCTTACATTTCAATCCAATTCAGTTCCATTTTATTCATATCACAAGACAAGGTAATGACCGTACAATATTAGAGAGAAAACCCTGTGAGCAGAAGATCATCAACAAACACTTGGCAACAGTGGGGAAGAAAAAACTCCCATTTAACAGGAAGAACTCGAGTGTTGTTCCCGTGCTGTGCTGAATTCTGAATCCCGACTGAAACTCTTCAAATTAATAATTCTTCTGCAAACGATCAATCAGCTGTTTTACAACTACTCTGCTCTCCAGTGATTGGCCTATAATTAGCTAACACAGCTGTGTCAAGTGATAGCTTTTAAAGTAATGGTTTAATTGCTGCCACCTTAAAATCCCATGGTATGTAGCCTGTTAATAGAGATTACTCCAGCTTCCTCCCAAAGCCATTCGTGTCAGGTTATTTGGTAATTCTTAAAGGGCTGTAGGTGTAGATTAGAGAGGGTGTAGTTTTTCCTTTGTGATCGACCGATGACCTGAACTTATATTCAAATTGTTGTGTCCCTACTGCAATCTACACAATGGGTAACCATAAGCCGAATGATCAAGGACATGTTGATGATCATGTGTTTTGGTGGTTGTCATGCCAACAGGTGCATAACTGCTCTTAAGATATTTTCTTTTCCACCACCATTGCAAATATATTTGCCTGGATCTTGATTATGTCTCTTTGTACCCATCTTAGGCGCATTATTATAGTGCAGACGCTGTTTGTGTGGTGATTTTTATTATAAAACTCAAATGTCTCTTGAATAATCAAAAAGGAATGACCAGAATCGTAGAAGGACAGGAGTACTGTTTGGAGTAGCCAGATAAAAGCTTTTCAGGCTGCATTTTCATACTAGCTCCATTATTACATGTCCTGTAAATATAGTTGTAATTTTTCCTTGAAGCCTTGAATGCTTTACAGCCTCATATCGGGGCTATACAGCTGCTGCTGCGGAACCATACACTCTGCTGGCTAAAGATTTATGCTGACATGCAAGTAGCACACTTGAATGCATGCATACAAAGGCCGCAGCATGCATGCACGCATGCACAAGCAAATTTTATTGGTATCGACCAACACGCTTGGACACAGAGGTCACAGAAAGAAAAATCTTTAAATCATTAAATCACTGAAGGCCTTTGTGTGGAGGGAGGCTCTGTTGTTTAAAAGATTACCTCGACAGTAGAGTAAAAATCGATGCGATGTACACTCGTGTCAGCGGGCATGCTGCCAGCTAAACGTTTAGAGAGAAAGAAGAGGGCAAGACTATAGACAGCAGAAAAACTAGAATAGAAGAAGTGGAGGTTTATTGCAATCTTTATGCATATGCCGTATGGTACAACCTTAATACAATATCTGTTAATTCACTGAATGCTTAATCATTCCGCCCATGTATGCTGGCCCTGAAGCGTCCTTTCTCAGTGTGATGACTCCAAAGAAGTTTAGTCTAAGTTCTCATCTTTTCCTTCATTTTTGTCACATATCAATATGCTGTTATTTTGGTCATTGCTAATATTAAACAACGCGTCAAAGTTTTAAATGACCTTGTTGTTTGTACAATCGTATAAATGTATTTGCAATTTATTCTAATTTATTTATTGTTTTATTCTTGGCTCTGTATGATCTCAGCACAAAATATCATACTTAATACCATCATCTCAGCTACAAAGCTCTGGCTGTGAGCACAGGAGCCACACCCACACACAGTTCAAAACTTCTGTTTGCAAAGGACATCCAATCAGAGAAAAGTTAGCTTTTACCTTTGGCAGTAAGTACAGCCCCAAGGCTTTTTGAGTGTGATGCTACACGCTAAGCACACCTTTTTTGGGCAGTTTCTCCCATTCTTCTTTGCAGAACTTCTTAAGCTCCATCAGGTTGGATGGGGAGCGTCAGTGAGCAAACATTTTCAGATCTCTCCTCATATGTTCAGTCAGGCTCTTTGCCACTGACGGACATTCATAGACTGGTCCTGGAGCCACTCCTTTGTTATCTTGGCAGTGTGTTCATGGTCATTGTCCTGTTGGAAGATGAACTTTTTGCCTAATTCTGTGCTCCACAGCGCATTGGAGTGGGCTGTCATCAATGATGTTTGTACTTTGCTGCATTCCTTTTTCCTTCATCCCTGTCTAGTCTCCTGGTTTCTGCTACCAATAAGTCTGTGAAGGTTCTCAGTCATCCAGGTCATCGTAGTCTAAGGAGCTTGCAAAGAAAAGTGTCTGGACTTCTTTAAGTTACTTGAAGATGTTTCACCTCTCATCCGAGAAGCTTCTTCAGTTCTAAGGTCAAATGGTGGGGAGTCCCAGATTTAAACCTAGTGGGAGTGCGAATTCCTGAGGTCAGGTTTCACAATGAGCTCACCCGAAACTCTGGCTGATTGGGACCCACACCCAGTTTCACACCTTGGCTCAGGCGATTAGAGGATCATCAGGGGGTCCTTTTGTCCCTCTGCGGGGAGAAACTCCCACTAGGTTTAAATCTGGACTCCCCACCATTTGACCTTAGAACTGAAGAAGCTTCTCGGATGAGAGGTGAAACGTCTTCAAGCAACTTAAAGAAGTCCAGACGCTTTTCTTTGCAAGCTCCTTTGACTGCTACCAATAACATCTCTCTCCACAGAGCAATGCTGGAACTCTGTCAGAGTGGTCTTCAGGTTCTTGCTCACATCCCTGACTACAGCCCTTCCACCCAGACACCAACAGGAAGTGTCCTGAAGGTGCCAAACTTATTTAATGATGATGGAGGCCACTGTGCTCGTTGAACCTTCAGTGCTGCAGATTTTTTTTTTTTGCACAATCCTGTCTCGGAAGTCTGTAGACAATCCCATTGACTTCATGGCTTGTTTTGTGCTCTAACATTTTTATAAATTTGGAAGAACTTTTTTTCCCTTTCTCAGTCGCAGATGTTCTGTGCAGAATTTTAAGGTCAAAAATTAACGCAATTCGTTTTAAAATAAGGCTGTAACATGACAAAATGTGGAACAGCAGCTTTGTGAATACTTTACAGAGGCACTGTTTTTATCTACCTCAGTCTGCAGAAACCTCACATTAGTTTCAGATCTTTATACAGAGGGCAGATTGTTTTTAGTCTGGAGTTACCTTGTAGCAAATAATCCGTTCATTACCAGTTTTGACATCTGCAATAAAAAAATACTATGTAGGGATATTGTAGGGAATATGTATGGCATCTGAAGCAATACTATAAAATAACCATAATGACAATGATTGTAGGGTCCTGTGTGTTTATGAGTATCGGTGTAAAGGAGAGTCTGTGCCAATTTGCCTAATTAAGATGCAAATCTGCCTCAAATGTCTCGAATGCTGCTGAAATAGAGAAAAAAATCATGTTGATTGGCAGACTGGGGTGGCAGTGCTTTGCTGTTCAAGGTCCTCTCCTTTGCCAAGTAGAACATTAACAATGCAGGCACACTCCAGCACTCTGCCAGTTTACAGAACCAAATCAAATAAATGTTTGTCCCTCTCCCTTTCCTTCTCTCTCTTTGACACACAAGCAAATTTGTTGATTTCCTCCATCTCCCCTCTCGAGCGTCGATACGTTCTCTTCTCTGTTTCTCCTCTGTTTATTTGCTCGCTCCCTTCTGTCGAAGCTGCATCTTCCTCAAACCAAGTTATCTTTTCGCACTCTTCTCCCACGATAGCAGTGGCATTTCTTTTCTTCTCTTTTCTGTCTTTGGCTGAAAACATTCCCGCCGTCAGCACAGTTTATCAGACAGCAGTTAGAAAACAGCTTGAAATAGGCTTGAAATGTGTCCTATAAATATGTAAAAGACAAGAAATGGGCGATTAAGATGTGTCATCCTTGTGGTAGTTGCCCACTAATTGGTTACTCCGCTTTTCAGGGGAATTTGACAGAAACTTTAATGGCTCCATCTGTATTTGGCTCATTGCAGCGTGTGATGGAGCTGGAAGAGGAGCACACACATTCACACTAATGCCCCTGCATGTGCCGTTGCCTCGCAGCCATACACAGTGGTATTTACACAGACACATGCTGTATTAAAAAACACACACGCAGAATCTGTACAAACCCAACAACAATCCTGTTTGCATATGTAGAGCAACCCAACTGTGCAAAGGGTGTTTTCTGTTTATTAAGATTAAATAAATTTTCAAGATGCAGCACCATGCTAACAAGACATACGATTAAATGAAATGTGAAGCAACACTCAGGAGGACCATTTGGCACCATAGCAGGTGGCAAAATATTCACACAACCAGTTTTCTGGCGGCCAACTTTAAATGACATGTTGTGCTTCAGAAGCTTGAATTTACAGCACAGTTTAAAGCAGCAGGTTCGGATGCTGCTGAGCAGGTGTACGGCTTTTTCCTGGCTTTGTGTGCTTTGTACATAGATGATATCAAAGTGTGCATTAGGGTGGTCACAATACTAGAATTTAAACTCAATACCAATACCCAGAAAAATAAATACATTTCGACCCCATGCTGCAACACAACAGAAGCAATTGTGCAGACGTCATATCTTGATAATGTAACTTAGTTATGAGTTAATCTTACACACTTTCTTTTTAAAGCTAAGTTTAGATGTTTTATTTGTTTTACAATTAAATAAATGTAATAACAGAACATGAGTGTAAAATGTATTTTAGGACCTACTAATAAACAAATGATATGACAAATACCTGACATCAAAATAATTTAATTACTGTAGAAGAAAAGCATTCTGGTTAAAAGTTAAGATAAAGCTCGGTGTTAGTTATGCTAAAATATATAAGATATAAAAAGCAATATCTTTCACTATGAAGGATTAAACCAGTCACTGCCTGCATTTTAAATCTGACCTGAGCAGCTGGAAACAACAAACACATAAAAAAATATTGTTTTTTGGGTTTTTTTTGCCTGTCCCATTTGGTTCTTTAGCCGTCAGAATTGTTGTCTGAAGACCAACAAGGATACCCAATGGATTTATTTTGCCAAATGGATCATCATGGCATTGCCGTATTGGTCCATTTGATCGACCTTTGTTTTTATTATTTATTTTATTTTATTTTCAGTTGTTACAGACGGGACAGACATGAGTGAGGGATAAGAAAGGGAGAAAGAAAGAGGAAGGAAAAGAAAAACAGAAGGGATAAAAAAATATTGTAAAAGTTGAAAAGTTTATGATCTCTCTCATCTACCGTTCATACTGCTCCTCCTCAGTCTGCAGCTCTTTACAGCCTCAGCTTTGCTCTTCAGGCCTGACATTCATCCATCTGATTTTGCTGTTCTGCTTCCCTTTATGTTCTCCGATTAGTTCTCCACACTCTGGACTCTTTTCCCAGTTCTATTACGGTTCCCCTGCTGCTCTGCACAGCCAGCAACATGCTCCATGTAGCCCTAACGTGCTCTGCCACAGTTCAATATTTGAATTGTGAGGCCAGTTGCTGGACTTCTGGGAGAGAAATGTTCCCCAGTTCCTCGTGATACTTGGTTCAATGATGTGCCACATGTTTTCATGAAATATCTGGACCGGCTCGGTGCCCACTTCTACTACGAAACCGTCTTGCTGTGGCTGCAGTATATGGTTCAGAATTGTCTTGTTCCCGTTTTTTTCCATCGTCATCTGGATGGAGAAAAACCTATATATACTGTTCAGCACTGACTGTGTCTTTACGCATGTATAAACTGGTAATTCCATCCCAATACCAGGCTTTCAATTGACTGCCTATGACAACTTGTATGGCTCTGCTCCTCTTTAGTGAATACGCTGCAATCCATGTTTCCTAAAATAAATTCAGATTTTAATTTCTTTATCTAAATAACAGTTTTCTACTTTGCCTCAGTAATGTTATGGATTCATTGGGGGTTAATTGCTCATTAACTGAAGGTGTCATAACTTCCAATTGTTCTGGGACTCTTTAACCCCAGTTTTCCTCCTCCCCTGTGTCCATCACTGGGTTTTCTGGGAGAAACTGCTCTCTCTGTATCCTTAGACAATTAGTACATAGAATAAACATTCCCATTAACAGCGTTTAAGAAAGAGTGTATGCGTCTCTTTTTTCAGGTGATCTTGTTACTTAACACCTGTCCATCCTCATCTGCCTTTCCATCAGCATGTTATTTTCTTTTATTTGGACGGTTCTCCTGTGAATGCCCCGGCACTATTTTATATTCTACATCTTATTTCGCTAAAGTCAATAAAAAAACAATACATAAATAATTTGGAAACAGCATACTGGTTGTTTGCTTGCATACTGTTAATAGTAGGAGTTAATTTTGAAAGGGTTTAAACCACCAAGTATAGCAACCAAGTACGGTTGCCAGGAGAACCATCTTTCTCTTGGCAACCGTGTTTGTTCAGTCTTTTTCTAATTTTCTAGTTTTTCATTTTTCACTTTCATGAACTGTAAACTTTAACATACTGATGCCTGTAACAGCTGTTTATAGTTTGTTTGTTTTTTTTACAGCAGGCTGTAAACAGGATTTTTTCTGCTGTGAAACTCGGCATTTTAATTTGGGGGGATACACGGGAATATTGCCACTCCAGGGACTACACTTCAGTGTGGGTTTAATTTTTCAGCCCTGATGTTGCTTCTTTGTTTTGGCATACCTGTCCATCAAGTTGGGCAACTTTTACAGTAGATAATGTAGATTTCTGCCACCATAACATTGTATAAATGATATAAAATTGCATACATAAGTATGCCCACACATTTAATAGTAAAAAAAAAAATTATTGTGAAATGTTGTCACAATAAAATTGATTAGCGGCGATAAATTTGACTTGAATGATGTTTGAAGGAGAAATCTCTGATTTGGAAATGTGCATTATTGACAAGTATGTCTGTATCCTGTGAAACAGCTGGGCTTAATGGACATTTAATGCAGTGACGTGTCATAATGGGCTTTAATAAACATTGATTTACACAAGCATCTTGTGTTGAGTGCTTAATTTAAATTCCATAAAAAAATGCAACCTGGACGACATACTGAACAGCTGTTTTTATTACTTCTAACATTGTAGTTTTCATTTGTCCTGCTTTGGAACCAACAATAGGTTTTCTACCACTCACACATGAGCTGAATCCAAGCAAACATGTACACTTTAACACACGGATGCCCCAAACACACACACACACACACACACACACACAAACACACAAACACACACACACACACACACACACACACACACACACACACACACACACACACACACACACACACACACACACACACACACACACACAGTGCCAGCAGGCTAATAAGTGTCAGTGTGCTATGCTTCTACAGCTCTCTTTACTCTGAGGGGGTGAAAAGATTGCTTCCTCTCTGCCTAGTCCCTTTTTTTTTCAGTTTCTCCTTGCCATCTCATTTAGGCTCCTGGGACTTTTGTTATTTGTTAAAGTTTCAGTTATTTTTCACTCAGTTTAAGTGAAACCTTAAGTCAGACGTTCATTCCACCTCAAGACTTTCAGTTCACTTTATTTAGCAGGGTAAGAACACTGAGCCTCATTCACAAACACAAATGTGTAAAAAACCTTTTCCATTAAACATGTCAGTGGCAGACTTTGTTCTTACGGCTGTGCCCGTGTAAGGCTACAGTCACACAAATTTATTAGACCACCACCTAGTGTGAAGTTTATGCCAAAGCTGCCCTAAGTTATTGGTAATTATCAAAATTGTTTTATTTATTTAATTTACTGTATTATAAAAAAGCAGGCTGCCATTCTATTATTACTCTGGTGTAACTGAGACTTTAGTAAATGGAAATGGAATCACTGTGAGTCAATTCAAGTGATCATGGTCTGCATAGTGCCGTGGACCATTTTCTCAGAAACAGGTTTACTTTGAACTGTATCCAGGAGAAAAATGTGGAGTTTCTGAAAAACTACAAACTCCTGAGAAAAAGCTTGCAGCAGGTTCAGATTTGCAGGTGTGTGTTTTTCTGTGCATGTGGTATTCTGCAGTCTCATTGCTCACCTGCCTGCAGCGTTGCTTCCAGCCTGCACTGGAGTTTTCTCTCCTCTTTGCTCCAAACCCAGCAGCTCATCTCAGTGGACCAAACCCAGATTCACGCAATTCTATTAGACTCCATCTAAGCTCTGTCTGCGTTTTTAAAAAAATATTTCGCTTACAAAAGTAAACTTAAAGATTTCTTTGCCGTGGATTTTGCTGAAGTATTAACAGATATTTCATGTGAAAAGCAGTTTCTGTGTTATCATTAATAGCATCAGTCTATTTTAAAGCTTGCTACTGGTGTCTTCATTTTTTAGCATTTTTAACCCTGGGGAACCCATGGGGTCAGAGCCGACCCCATTGGTTTTCTAGGGAAACCATGGGGTCAAATTTGACCCCATGGTTTCTTCAGGGTTAAAAAGAGCTTAATTTTAATAAAGTTTCAGAAAAGTGTTGATTCTGGCTAAGATCACCAACTTTCACATTAAAAAAACCATACCAACATGTTTGAGCCTAAATGGTGCGGTTCTTGTAAATGACCACTTCCAAAGTGAGTTAATTAGAGCCCAACAGATATAAGGGTTTTAAGATTGATGCCCATACTGATCCTTATACAACCGTTGTAAGAGCTTGGTCCGCAATAAGTCAGACTCGTTCCCGGTGGTTGATGCCAATTCTTTTCATAATAGTTATGGAGAGAATTTCTAGGCATAGCCAAGCCAAGCTTTCACTTGGATGGTCTCAGAATCTCATCTTTGCTTTTCGCAGATGATGTAGTTTGTTGGCTTCATCGGGTGATGGCCTCCTCCCAAATGGAGGAGTTTAAGTATCTCGGGGTCTTGTTCACAAGTGACAAGGGAGCAGGAGATCGACAGACACTGTGGCTGCAGTGATACAGACGCTGTACCAGTCCGTTGTGGTGAAGAGAGAGCTGAGTGTAAAAGCAAAGCTCTCAGTTTACCGGTCGATCTACGCCCCTACCCTCACCTATGGTCACGAGCTGTGGGTAGTGACCAAATGAACGAGATTGTGGATACAAGAAGCATAAATGTGGTTCCTCTGAATGGTGGCTGGCCTCTCCCCTAGAGATAGGCGGAGAAGTTCAGCCATCCAGCAGGGGCTCAGAGTAGAGTTGCTGCTCCTCCACATCAAAAAGAGCCAGTTGAGGTGGTTCGGGCATCTCATAAGGACTCCTGTGTGAGGTGTTCCAGGCATGTCCCACCAGGAGGAGGTCCTGGGTTTATGGCCGGATAAGCTGGGGGAGGTAGAAGATAAATGGATAGATGGAGCCATGCTGAGGGTGTGTGATTAAAAAAATCCAATATATCAGCCAATATTTCTTTCAGGCACACAAAACATAAACAACATTTGCTATATGTAGTTTAATATATATAAGTGGAATTTTAAAATTACTGACATTTTTACTGTCACAACAGGCCAACTCTGCCTGGATCAGCTGGTTTTTGTATTTGTGGTGTTCCAAGCAGAAGTTGCCTACACGGAAATTGCAGTGTGCCCTCATAGTAAACAAACTATGCAACATCAACACTTACAACACAGTTGAAGGGTGGCTCCTCTGTTATGTGCAATTATACAGATACAACCACTAAGAATATCTACTCCCAACTGGTTGTCAGCCAGTTCCCAGCCACTAGAAGTACACCCTCGTTCTCCTGGGGTGTATCTGCTTTTCACTATTTAGTCATTCCACTATTTCACTCAATTGCAGGCATTACCGATATGTCAGGAAATAGATAATTACTATTATGTTGCTAATATGTTGGTTGGGGTATAGAGTTAATCCCAGTGTGTGAATGGGTGGATGACTGGGTGTGTAAAGCGCTTTGGGGTCCTTAGGGACTGAGTAAAGCGCTATACAAATACAGGCCACTTACCATTTGACTGCACCTGCATCCATCTATTATATACAGTCTGTCATGATTTGATGATGTGAACACTGTAAACACTAATTAGGTTTCAAACAAGCCGTGGTAACAAAAGGTGAGCAGGTTCAGGCATTCAGTTGTCATTTTACGTAGTCAGCTGTTTTAAATGCCATAGACGCTATTTGCTACCAGTCTTATTCTTAGTCTGTACCCTCCTCCACCTACAACAATGCACCTCATTTAGTGACTCAACAGTGAGTCATATTTTGTAATTTTGCCTCTGTACACCACCACAGTGGATTTTAAATCAATCAAGACGTGGTCAAAATTCAGTCCTTTAAGCTGTATTTCAAGGAGTTTAGCAGAAATGTCAATAATGAATTTTCTTTTAGATACTCTCATTTAAACAGAGTGCATTTATCGCTACTTTTCACTTCTACTTTCCTGAAACTTCTCAGTAAGCTGCTGCATGCTGGACTTGCATTAAATACACATCAGCCAGCTAAAGCACAGTGAGAAGGAAGACCGCTTCTTAGCTGCATCACATTCACATTGTGAGGGTGTCTGCTGGTAAACAGACTGAGGTTTGTGTGCTTTATATTATTAAAGAAATGCTGAGGCTGAAGGGGAGGACAGCAGGTGAAATTCATGTTTAGTGTCAAAAACATCAGACCATATGATCAGCCAATAATTTCAATGATATTTGATTCTTTTAATTTATAAAGATATTGCATGTAGGATACAGGTATACTTAAAAGCTCAATTAAGAAGTCATCACTTGAGAAGCTAAAATGAGCAATACAATTGTATGTACATCTCCAGCTGGAACAGCTCATTCCCTGTTTACCTAGCCCTATCCTTTGTCATTGCACCTTGCCTACATAGATAAATTCAGATTTTACCACAGAGTATTACACCATAAGTAATGCTTATGTAATTATAAGCTGCAGTAATTTCATCATCTGCACACCTTGTTTTTTTCAATACAGCTATTACTTCATCCCCATAAATTGATAAAAAGAACAAATTAAAAGTCTCCTCAACAGAGAGGAAGAATTATTCTACTCTATACAGAATAGATGGGACATGGAGTCAATGATTAGAGCTCTTTTCAGTTCCTATCTCTTAGATCTCTCAGCCCGGGAAGCGTGGGGTGGACCTCTCACTGTCGCAGCTGATGTGAAGTTGTTGCATGCCTGAAAAACAGGGGATGATGTTACTATCGATTTCCACTTAAATGCTTGCATGTCATCTCAGCACCTCTTAAGGAAATCAATCAAAAGTAAATCAAGATACTCAGACATCTGCACTTAGAACTTCTGCAAGGGCAATGCCATGTGTCGTGTTCAGAGGTAACAAATTCACTTTGATGAACGTGCAAGTTCAAGTTTTTGGCTCTAGACCTTAATCAGGCAAAAAGCCAAACAAATCCTAAAACTATTCAGTAAACAAAAGTGAAACTTTAAATGGGGTAGGGATAGGATTAACCCCACTGTAAAACAAAGCTACTGCGTCAAGGCTCCAACACCAAAGCTAACTTTGTTGCTATCTCTGCAAATCTATACTTTTCATTAGTTTCTCTAAAACATATGCTGTTGCAATGTTGGATCTGCGTTTCTAGATTTTGATATAATGTTTATGCGCAAGTAATCACTGTATTTCCACTACACTAATACCATTTTTTTTTAATTATTAGCTGGAATTAAACGTTCCAGTGCAGGTGAAGAAAAGCAAACTGCTACCAACACTGTTCCAGTCGTCATTACGACCCATAGCACCAAATTACTTCCCACTGGTTCATACAATTAATATGTAAACTCTATATTGATAAAGTTACTATTCATGCATATGACACGCAGAAGGAATGAGTTTAGTCTGGATGTAAAGTTATGCCTGTACCAGAATATTAGAATTGTTGCTCTGTCACTGTCACAAGTCAGTGACAGTCTACTATAAAGTTAATGAGTTGTCCCTTTAACACATAATAAGCATGATTATTGTGGGGTTTTCTTTGAGCACTTGCCATTTTTTGTTGCATGTATTCTGTTGTGGTCCACACTCTGATGTGAATGTTTACGTTTTGGCTTTATGATCCTGGTATAAATGTTTATATCTTTGTCGCTTTTACAGCCCAGGCGTGAATAAGCAATAAGTTGTGCTATTTGTCTAGCCATGGCTGTTTTTTCCGGAACGGGTGGCGGTATTTTGCGAGAGGTCGCCCTGGGGTCTTTTTCATTCCCCTCACTGAACACATCGTCAGACTCATCTGAAAGGGCAAGCGAGCGAAGATGCACAGCGCAGAGTTCATCCAGCGTCACCGCGGGCATTTGGATCCTCTGAGATTGGAGGAAGGCTTCTGAGTCAGAGTGGCGTCGTCGTGAGGGTTTGGGTTTAAGGGCCGGTTTGGTTTTAGGTAACGGCTCTGGTTTCAGAGGGTTAACATCAGGGATTGTGGGGAGGGGAATCTGCAGGGAGAGCCTGTTTGCACGAGCTCGGGGGTTGAGCGAGCTGGACTTGGGATGCAACTTCCAGCCTAGAGGGTCGTGGCCGATGATAAACGATGTCTTAACTGGAGGAGGGGAGGAGCAGGATGAGGTGGTGGAAGAGGTGGAGGAAGATGAGGAGTGACTTGGTGATGGTGAGATCCCCATGGGGGGGCAGGAGTAGCGTTTCACTGGATCACAGGATGCTACAGGGGTTTGCGGGAGCGATGCGCTACGTTCAGAAGGCTGTGGTTTCTTCTTGGTCTTGTTTGTTGTCACGTTAGAGGTGGACACTGCTGACAAAGGACGCGCTCTGCTGGGCTCCAGGCTGTGTGGTGACCTCTCTTTGAGCCCTCTGTTTTTCTTTCTGAGGATCACCTGATTCCCTATGGCCACATTTGGACTCATCTGGCCCCACTCATCAATACCACTGGCAAGTGCTGGAGTAGCAGTGCCATTACAAGCATTGGGGTATTTTGTCTTGTTCATCTTGGGACATTAGTGTGCAGATAAGCCTGTGAAGAAAAACACACATGTATATATATAGAGAGGGTGGGGGCACTTAGGATGTTTCAAGGTTAAAAAGAGGAAGAGCAGATGCCCGTCTTGACTTCTCAAATTTGTGTTTCACAACAGGTTTCTTTTCTCAACAGACACTGTGGCTACTATGTCAACACTCATATGCTGTGTGAATCTTCCTGTTGACAGTTAATTGCTGAAACACTTCTGTTTTATTGGCCTCAACACTGCAATCACATAGAAAATGAAATGTCTCCTTCAGTTCACCAACTGGCTTCAGTTAATTAAACGCAAACCTTATTACTTATGAGTTTCACCATTAGTTTCTTTAGCCTCTACTTTGAAAAACAAAACAAAACAACTACTTCTTTCCACATCAGTATGCAATTAAATTACTAAACATCACATTCACCGATAAAAGCTGATTGCTTAAGTTAGTAAATGAAGTTAAGTTTAACGTACTGCAGCTCTTGGGAAATGAATGACAACGGTATGTTTACAATGTACTTACAGCTTAACTAAAAGAGATCCAATGCAAAGCATGAAATGTAAGATGTTGTTTACCTCCGATGTTGCTTAGATCGCTGTCGTCTTTCAGCCTGGGCTAATCTATTTCACTCTCCTGTCTTTATAAAGCTCAATGGGTGTTACCTCCCCTAAATCTGACCACAGCTTCCCCAAACTAACGCCCAGAAACCCACATTTCACACACAGGTCCTCATTTCACACACAATAACACATGTGCACTCAAACACACTCCAGTCAGGCTTGATGAGCAGCTGCTTTCATATTAGCGTGGAGTAAGAGCAACATCTCTCAGTGTCTAGTTGTTTACATGAAAGGTATTTAAGCTAAGAAGCTAACCATGGCAGTATACTAGAGACTAGACTAGAAATCGTAATTATACGACTTACTGTTATTTTCATAATTACAGCATCTTTAACCAAAGAGTTTTTCCACTGTGTGTGTGTGTGTGTGGAATATATATAAGATATGTAAAAAGAATTCAAAGTCTTTGGCAAACACTGATGCTTTTCCATTTTGAAAGCCTCCCTCATAGTGCCCCATATAGAGAACCATATTCAAAAATAAGCACTCTCAATGGTTTTTGGTGTTTGTTTTCAAGAGTTTAAATCATCTCTGCTTCATAAACCCTGGAGCTGCTGCCAAGGACATTTTTAACCACTCAAGCAGTGGATGCTCAAATCCTGGTAATATTACTCAGTTAGCTCGTCTCTCTCTTTGTTCTAGACCACAAAATACCAAAGAGGAAACATTGTTACTATTTGACATTTGTGACATTTGTGAGTATCCTGACAATTGCCAGTTTTACTATGCCTCATTAAAGATGTATTGAATCACATCTTAACTTTAGTTAACGCACATCTGTCTTATATAAGTATACAGTTGATAACATTAGGTAATGTTACTTACTTATGTTAATTTTACTTTTAATGTTGCTTACTAATCTGTCCAATATTATTTCATGAATATGCAGAATTTATTTTATTACATGACTAATTATTTTAATAAAAAATAACTAGTCATGTATTAAGAAAAAAGTTTTTTTCTTAATATTAAATATTTTATATATTCTTCTGCCAACACAGTGCAGGAGAAAGCTACCAAACAAGTCATCAGAGTTGTAGTTTTTGGCATGCAAACACAAAAAACAATAGTTAAAAAATGGTTAACCAGGCTTCAGATAGCATGAGGTGCACCAGAGGCCACGAGAAGGTGGAGCAATCTTCACCACCCTCACTATCTCCTGTTGCTGTGGCAGCAACAGGAGATAGTGAGGGTGGTGAAGATTGCTCTGTGATTGGTTTGGAAATATTCTTATTACAACAATGCAGGGACTTCCAAGTTACACCTGATCATTATATTAATGTAAATCATCTGTAAGATGGCACATGGCACATTTATCCCTTATGGGGTGGATCAGTACGTCACTGATGTGTCGATGTGTTCAAATAAGCTGATGTTGACATATAATCTGCTTAGCATCTGATCATTACACACTGACAAATTTCATTGCCTGCTTTTTATGAGCAGGACAGGAGTGGAGAAGAAGTAAAGAAGTGAGAGTAGAGGAGATGAGGAGTGTGACACATAGATGAAACACTAAAAGAGCTGCAGTAGAGGTGAAGGATGGGAGTGCATCAGATCGACAGATTTGTCACAGTTAAAAATGAATTCTTGTCAGACATTAGAAGCAGCAGGTCCAAGATCAGATTTGAGTGTTTAGAATTGAACACAGGAATAGCAACATATCATCTACTGGGATTACATCAGTATAGCTTTACTAAGTAACACCTTAGTCCAGGGGTGGGCAACTCCAGGCCTCGAGGGCCTGCAGGGTCCCTGCAGGTTTTAGATGTGTCCTTGAACCAACACACCTGATTTAAATGGCTAAATTAGCTCCTCAACATGTCCTGAAGTTCTCCAGAGGCCTGGTAACGAACTAATCATGTGATTCAGGTGTGTTGACCCAAGGTGAGACCTAAAACCTGCAGGGACACCGGCCCTCGGGGCCTGGAGTTGCCCACCCCTGCCTTAGTCTAGAAAGGAAACAGCTGAAAATAACATAATAAAGTCCCATGAGAATTCAGATGGCATTTTTTGTTTGCCATGGAAGAGCCACATTTTTGACCGTTTACCAGTCACAATAGTGAAGAGAGAGCACATGACAACACTCTACTTGCTAAAAGTGCTAAATAACAAAGGAAGATGTGTTATTTTTGCATGTCCCAAATCAAATGTTCAGACTACCAAAATAAAATTGAAAAGTCATGCGTGGAGGAATATATTGTGTGCTGGATCCTTAACTTGTCAGTAAGGTATCTGTAGTAGGCAGGGCATCTGCCCAGATGGCTACTCCTCCCTGAGCCTGGTTTTGTCAGGGCTTACTTCCTGTCAAAAGTAGGGATGGGTACAGGTATCCGGTGCCATGATGGCATAAACGGTAGTAACCAGAGCGAAAAGCAGCGCACATTTCGGTGCTTTATTTTCTTCCTGAGCTGTGATACACTTTAGATTCTAGCCAATCATTTTACGTTTCGAGGATAGTAGGCGGGTCCAGGTACATACGTTCTTTTAGAGCAGAGCTACAGATTAAAAATGACCAAGGCGAAGCGGTCAAAAGTCTGGCTGTACTTCACAGCAAAAGACACAAACTCAGCAGCCTGCAACAAGTGCTTTAAGCTGATACTGTGATACTGTCAAAGGAGGAAACACCTCAAATCCGAGGAAACACCTGGGGATGCATAGCGTTTTTTTTAAAAGCCGAGAAATGCGCCGTATTTGATAGCTTGCTGCGAGACCTCACACCTAGCACATCTACTGTGGTGCCTGTTATCGGACCCGGAGTTAGCAACATCCCCCAAAAACCCAAAGAGAAGAGTCCTGGCCCCTAGCCCTGCCAGTGTAGCAGAAATGATGACGGATGATGATGCAGCAGCAGCCGTTCTTCTCTGGGTGAGTAGCTTAATGTTCGTGTGTAATTTATGTTGAGTAGGCTAACCACGTTATTACATTAATGCATGTAAGGTGAACTAGCAAACCCCGTCGTAGCTACATGCGGCTGTCTTCTTGTTTGATGGCAGATACTCCCTTCACCCTGGCCAAAAAGGCTAAAATGACCAAAGAAAAAGAGGGAAACAGCTAAACATGAGAAGTTTGTGTTTTTTTCCATTGTTTAAGCACTGCTTCCAGCCAAGAATGATACCATATATGCCCCTTAGCTGCAGAAAACGCTAACATTGTTATCTTTTTACAAAAAAAACAGCTGAACATGAGAGGTTTTTGGACAAAGTTTGTGTTCTCCATTCTTTAAGCACTGGTTCGAGCAGCGTTTAAGCACCGGCACCGTTTCAAAAGTACCGGTTTGGTACTGGTATCGGATAAAACCTAAACGATACCCATCCCTAGTCAAAAGGGAGTTTTTCCTTCCCAGTGTCACCAAGTGCTTCCTCGTAAGTTTCACTGCGTAACCCTAACCAAAAACAAATGTAAAGAAAAAGCAAAGAAAATAAATTAAAATGCAAGTAAAACTCAAACTATAAACATAATGGTAAATATATAATGACAGTAAAGGCCTTTTCTATTTTCTATTCTAACACACTGTGTAGTTGTTGCTTTGAGGGGTGAAATGACCTAATCCTTCAAAAATCTCTCACAACCCCCAGATTCAGACTCTCTTGTCCTGTCAAAACTTTTTTGTCTGACATCCGAAACAAACCAGTAGATATTAAACCGCCCAGTAAGAGAAAATGAAAACAATGGAAATTTGTGTCCAAGACCACAAATCTATAGAGAGCAGTTCATAAGTATTTCACATACCGCTGAGACTGTGCTGTTTATAGGGCATGTTTGTGGAGAATTATCTATACCTGCTTTTCTGTGAATATCAGAATTGCTAATCACAGTGACATCGTATTTTGATGAGTCTGTCATGAGCGAGGTGAATTTTGGAAACACCAGATGACAGTTTTGTATTTGGAAGAGATTTACAAGGTTCAAGGAAGCTGTTGCAATATTCAAATTACACCCTGGCATGATCCGCTGACTTCTAGCGACTGCTGCCCTTTTTTCTTAGCATGGTGTGCAGTAACATTTTATTTTTTTGAACACCAATGCTAAGCAGCCCACAAAGTGAAAGCCACAGTCAGGACATTCAGTATAATCCTCAAACAGAGCGTCCAGGGAGTGCCAGTCTCCCATGACTCTTTGTACAGACTCTGCAGTTGTACACAAAGTGTCAAACTGAAATCTTTATCAAGGCTGTAAATCTTGCCCACGTGTTACAAGCCGTCACATGTACGCTACATGTGTTTTCACACATGTAGCGTACATGTTCGCACGTACTGCAGGAACTCTTAACGCTCAGCATCGACAGCGATTCCTTTGAAGTTTGATCCCTTCACTTCAGAAGCAGCGTTCCTTCCCTCACTTCCCCATAATCCACCCACAGACTGCCGTGATCTTTCAAGGCTGTGTGAGTAATTGGCAGGTTCGCGTGTTGTTGGGAGCTGGGTCTGCTAGGTCAGAGCTCAGTACATTAATCTTGGCGTAATGAAGCGATGTAAACCTCACAGGACACTGTAAATCTACAGACGAGAGCGAGGATTACTGCTGCTCGGAGTAGTCGTTTCTTGATGATACACACAAAGGGGGGGGGAATGCATGTGCGAGACACCTAACCTTTTTTTTCGTTCCTGTTTCATCCAATAGCAATGAAAAATATTTGCCTCGCTTCCTGCTCAGTCAATGTGTGCTTATTGATGCTTGAAATGTTAACGGTATCTCTGTGCCCAGCTGGCTCTTTCTATTATGTTTGGGGTTATATCACTTTCTGTGTCACACATCGCTGGTAACACTCTTGCGGAGAATTTTTCAAAACAGTTTGCTCAATAAGAAAACTACCAAACAATGTAAGGTCCAGTACTGTAAAATACAGCATTCATAAATAATGTGGGAAAACTGAAGATGTTTGTCTTGAAGTTGACAAGAGAGGTTTGTTCACAACAGCTGAGCACAGAAACAGGATCAACAGAGGTGTGCACAGCATCGCGCTGCAGAAAATTGAGAGATTTGGCAGTTTGATCCCCTCAGGTTTGCTGGCAAAATGATTAAAGGAACTCCTCGGATTTTTCGAGGAAACCGTACTGTGAGCATGACAGCCAGGGACACGTCGGCAGGGTTTTTGGAGGAGTTCTTGGAAGTGTATTTGAGATATTATTGCTAACATTAAAAAATGCCGTGGGATACATCATTTCCTGATTTTAGCTTTTTTTTAATGTAAATGTGTTGGGACATACATTTCTAAAAGTGGCAGCTTCAAAGCTGAAGAGCGGATTTGTTTGTTTTAAACTCCTAAAGCACACCTATTATGCTCAGCTCAAGCTCCATATTTATTAATAAGTGACTTTTATGTATATATTGTGCTATTCTTAGTTAGTGTGTTATCTGTCTCTGTTAATGTTTGTTTATAATGGAGCACTGTAACGAAAAATAATTTCTCCTAGGGATCAATAAAGTATTCTCATTCTGATATTTGTTTACAGTTTAAAATTTCTCTTATACTGGGCCTTGGTACGGCCTCTCATTTCAGCCTCTCACTAATATCACTCTTTTGCCCCTTTGTACAGTGACTGACTGTACCTGAATGTACTCATAAATATACATTGATTACTTTGTAATTATGTAGCCACCATACATGGACCGAGACAGACATCGCTGCTCCATAATCTAATTATGTTCTATATATGCAGCTAGAGATCGCCCACATATATAGTGTACTAGAGGTGGAGGAGGAAAGAACTGATAGGCGTTCATGTGCTTTGTAGGTAACTTTTAATTTGTGTCTGCACCTTCAGGTTAAAGATATGAGGGACCATACCTGTGTTTTTATCATCTAAGAAAGCGAGAGATAGCATGACCGGCATCTGGATAAAATGTCATCCTCTTCCTCCTCACCTCAAGCCTCACCTCCTGAACAGTAGTCAGGGCTCTAACAGACAGAAATGTGCATAAAATCATTTATTCTCAATATTGCAATTACTAATTGTCAGCAGATGAGATATGTGACCCTGCTGTCTACAGACAGCTGACAAAGAGCTGACTAAACAACATCAGGTAGTTATAAGCTAATGCTATGCCAGCTAATACAGATTAAATTGCCACTTTTAGCCAGAGGTCAGCCGATAGGTGTCCCCCTTCTTACCTTGGGGTGTATCTACCTTCCATTATAAACATGTCACATCATTTTTTCTGCTTGGATGCAGCTTACAAATGTTTTCACTTATTCTTTAGATTTCTTTAAAGTCTCATATTGTGCAAAAGTCTTGAGCAACCCGTAATTTCTCTATATTTCTCATAAGAGAGGCCAGACTTCCACGTAGTTTTTCATTTGTTAAGTTCTCTCCAGGTTTATGAAGGTGTTTCAAAGCTGTTCTTTGGACATTGGCTGCTTTTTAAATCATTTCCAGTTTTGCCCTTTTACCTTGGAGGGGAATTTTTTCAAGCTAAGTGTATTAGACCAGTGTTAACTTGATAGATAAGCGTGGGTGTGTAACTTTTATCAGCTATTTGGGGTTTTTATGGGGGTTGGGCCCTGTCTTTGGAAATCTGCGCAAATAAACAAAGCAACCTCATGGTGCTTTCACAAACACCGGGCATTAGAAGACTACCAAAAAAAAATGCCGTCTGTACTACTATGTGAATTGTTTCAAGGCGGAGAGTACATACTCTCACAGATTAAAAAAAAGACTGATGTTCACATGTCGGAGTTTTCATGAAGGCAGCTCTGCACCGAAAACTGTTTCCGTTGTGACTTGATCTTTCCACCAAGTACAAACTACTCCTACATATTTTTAAGTTACACTATGTTATAAATTCAACAAGATGTCAAAAATTTTGCAGATGTATTAGCAACAGTTATAGTAACATACTCTGCATAATCGCTTTTATTTCATGTTCAGAATCACAGTTCAGCAATAATCATAATCAATGCAAGCATCACTTTCTGTCCAACTTGTTCGGTGTGCACAACCTGCATTTTATTTGCTGCAAACATATATCTATATTAATATTTTATGGAAAGGCTGATTCTGTCATAAAAAAGGAATCCCTGAACAAATTAAAAGGGTATAAATACATAGTGTACCAAGCCTGTAAATGAATGCGCCACCACACTGCTCCCCCTGGTGGATACACAAGGCATTACTGCCGGTTTTCCTAATGGTCACTTAGTGGTGTTATTACTCATGGTTGCATCATCCACGTCACAGGCGGGAGATCTCATTACGGTCATCCATCAGTCGCAGCCTGTTCTTATGGGTGAAATCCAGTACAATGACGGTCTCGCGGTAATACACGTTTCAGCCATGTATTTCAGCCCTGACCATAACCTTATCCCTAACCTAAACCAGCACTTTAATGATGTTAAATAGTGTTTTCCAAAGCGATTTAAGTAAAATGAACGAACATGTGTAGATTGATTCCAGACAGTTCTCATGTTTCCTTGTTTGTCCGATCTCGTCATTTAAGTACGTGTTGGGTGCCCGGACGTGTAATATTTTGGCGATTTGTCACCTAGTGTAAAATACAGCCCGTTCTCACTCCCGAGGCGTAACATGCCGACGTTTTGTCACGTCCCGCGGCGTTCCTGAGGAACGCGAAAGGAGACCTTCGGCGTTCTTATGGTACGTGGGGGGTTATGGCCGAAATCCAGTGCAATGACACTCCCAATAGACGTTCCAGCCCTGTATTCCAGCCCTAAACCTAACCTTATCCCTAGCCCTAACCATAACCTTTTTCCTGACCTTAACCATGACTTTAATTATGTTAAATAGCGTGTTTCTAAGCGATTTGAAGAAAAACAGCGAATATGTGTAGATTGAGTCCATACAGTTCTCACATTTCTTCATTTTTCCGAGGTCGTCATTTAGGAACGTGGTGGGTAGCTGAAAACGTAATATGTTGACGATTTGTCACCTAGCCTAAAATGTGACGCTTTGGGAGTGAGAACGTGTTGGTAAAATATTACGCTTTGGGAGTGAGAAGATGTTGTCAGTCGGCAATCGGTCAGGATTCCACCAGGATCCTTTGTGGTCCTATCAATGATTTTAAATGACTGTATCTGTATGACCAAAAATGTTTTACCAGCCACAGAAAAGAGTTGCTAATAGAGGCTAAGAGCAGCAAACAGTGGCAAAAATAGCAGCGCTTACCAACAGAGAGGTTCAGGTTATCCTCAATAACTTTTTGGTCTTAGTGGACAACAGTGAGCTTTACTGACTTATCAACTCACATTGGACTGCTTCACAAGTTTTACACCCTCCCCTTGGTAAATAGACATGGACACATTTCTATAGTTTTCAGTCATGTGACTGACTCTCTATTCTGGAAGGCAAAAAATTATTCCATCATGATGGATCGTATGGACAGTCTGTAGTATTTTAGGACAAAAGTGTTTTAGGACAATAGGTATTTTAAGACTACATAAAATATCTATCAATGGAGAAAAAATGAAGATATGAAAAGAAACTACAAATTTTAGGTTGGGTTTTCCATATTCAGCCCTGGCAGCTTTGTTTAAATCCATAAAAATGGCGACGTCTCTACCAGAGCTCCAGTTTGACGACGCTAGGTGTATGTTACAGAGAATTGCTCACCTTACTATGCTGTCAGGATGAAAGCTTTCTAAGTATGGACAGCTACTGAATGTAGTGGAGAAGCAGGGATTGGTATGATTTGGCTTGTAAGGCAGGATTAGGAGACGTTAAGGTTCAAATGGTGGCTGGAGGGCAAAGGACTGCAGTACTGACGTCATGTGAAAACTATGGATAGACACATGAGGTCAACAGTGGACTGACATCCTGCACTCACTACAGATGAATGGTGGGAGGGGTAAGAAAACAGAATTAATTTGACTGCAATCTGATATCTACTGACCTCTGGTGGTGAGATTTTACACACTGTACCTTTAAAGCTACCCTCCTTTACGCCAAATTTATTCTGATTTGCTGACTCTCATAAACGTCTGTATCAACCCTTTTCTCTTTGATGGCATACATTGTATGTATGCTAATAAATCAAGAGGAACACATTAATGACAACTAGTGCACTCAGCAGATGATAGATATCCATCTTCTGGGTGCTGATTAATGCTGTGCCAAAGCAGAAGACAAATGCATGACATATTCATCACTTTTATGCCAGGTCACACTGCTCCAATTAAAGGCGCCAGTTGATTTGAAAATCTTTTAATCTGAATAGGGAAACGTGCATGTAACCAAAGACCTTTTTGATTGCTTTTTATTTGCATCACCAGCACAGTTCTCTTCTTTGTTTTTGCAAATTAGTTTATCAGGTTTTGTAAGGTAACACTGTCCTTCATGAAGAATGTTCTCTTCATAGTGTGTTGAGGAAAGACAGCATGCATCTTTTTGTGGATGCTGCCATGAAGGACGTACCGCATTTCACCATTGTGCTGATGAAATTAATTCCCTTTTTATTTGAACACAGTGTAACCTTCGTGTTCTCCTCTTTCAGACAGCACAGATACTTTTAAATGTTACACAAGCTCTCAGATTCTGCTCATAGTTATCCTTAGGCTTAATAGAAGACTCTCACAGTATCTTGTAGTCCTTTAGGATTGTCTGTGAACAGAAAATAAGAAAAGCTAATACAAATCTTGTTATCCTCTGTGGCTCATTATTAAGTATCTACACCCTCTTAAAGATTCACAACCTAAGAAAATGTGTAAGTTGGAAAAAACAGACTGGATTTAGATTTAATCACACAAAAGCCCGTAGAATAGCGGTTAGTAATTACCACGACTGAAATGGTTTTCATAATCACCTGGGCTAATTGGAAACATGAAAGTAGGCCAGCTACACTGCATTACTGTAAATCATTATTGCTTGTGTTAATAATCCTGTTTTCCTATCTCCAAAAGGTATTCATAAACTTTGAAGTGGATGGGACTTTTATTTGATAAAATCAAATAAAAGTAATAAATAAAATATACATCCTGTTTCTGGCAGAGACCACCCGCTAACAAACCTGCTGCTTTTTTATCTTTGGCTGATGAAAAGTTTATATTCATATGGATCCCAATAAAGAGCTTGGATTGCATTGCTCCTTCGGTTTCAAAATCACCCACAATACTTTAATGTGTCTTATCTTTATATATTTGTATGTAGGTACTTCATGAGTTGCTAATTATTGCATCAATGTTATTGGTGGAAGGTTTCGTGTTTTCTAATGCAAACATGGCAGAAGATTTAAAGAAAGAACATTTAAAGAAATCACTGACTTGAATTTTCAATTGATTTTCCAGCTCTTTGGCTTGTTACAAAGTTCAGATGTGTTAATTAGATGTTTCCTTTATTAGATGTTTCCTCTTACCTCCTAAGATGCAGAATATAGCTAGTTATTGTTGTCATCAAGGCTCCAAAATCATCAATCCCTGCAAATAAGTTACACCACAGCAGTTTTTCTATGTGTAAGGGTGATGGACAGACTGAAAGAGCAGGCAAAATTGCAGCAGCAGCATTGGCATTTTAAAGGGAGAGATGGGAAAGTTCAAATCTTAAATAGACCAACAAATAGGGAGAGTGTTTGCTATATGATGTGAGGCTCACTGCCATCAGATTGCTGTCATAAATCATGGACAGAAGACATTCCAACAAGGAAATATCATTATCATTATAAAAATTCAACAAGTGCACCTTGAAAGATAAGGGACAGCAGACGTATGGGAGAAGAGTGGAACTTTTTCCGTATTTGTCAGTATTTAAAATTAAAATTAAAGTGTACATTTTAACAAAATTGCAGTATTTGTACTGTACAAATAACGAGTTCATGCACATTATACTAGACACATGACATCTTTGACATATGAGAGACACCGAATGCCATAGCCACCTATCAAATTAGTTACATTTGATAATGGTGTGAACTAACTTGCAGGTGTCACGACATACACAGCATATCTATGAGGCTGCAGTTGCTTTAAAAAGGATGTGCACCAGGGGTTATCATAACACCTGTCCACCGAAGCGCACATTAGTTTCCAGTGGTTCTCCAGTGTACTGGGTAATCATTACAGTGTACTGTTACTGTCAGTATTTCCAATTATATCGGACAGGATTTGTAGCCAGAGGCAAGCATCAGAGGCGGTCTAGTTTGGTGGTCTCGAACAAAGTCTCTGCTTCTTAAGAATAATATGGTCTTGTTGGCTTTCTTGAAGTGGCTGGCTGAGAATTGGCTCCTCCTAGTCCTGGATTGTGGTCTCAGTCAGAAAAGGTTTGCCCGTTCCTGGTTGAGGATAAACTGCTACTTCAAGCTGTTTATCTGTGTGGTCACAAGTTTGGGCGAGGAAGCAGGAAATTGGCAGATGAATTTGCCCATCACCTTCACTAATCAAACAATCTAGTTTTTGTCCTTTGTGATGTCCTGGTGGATCTACATTTTTATCCTAAGCTATGGGCAGAAACTGCATGCAGAAAAAGTAAGGCTGCAGATCCAGAAACGGAAAGAAGATTCTTTCAAAGTGAGTCTGGGCTCAGCTGTTGTTCCTCAACCTGGAAAAGAGTTAGTAGTTGGGATGGTTCTGCTGTTTGATTTGGATAGAGGCTCGGTGCCCCTTTTTTTTTTTTTTTTTCTTTCAGGGTGTTTTGGATCATGTGAAACAAGGATGTGTTAGATTATGTCTCTCGGCTGGTTTGGGAATGCCTTGATACGCTCAGCTTACTAAAATTTAAAGTTCTTCTCCTTGGTGGCTCACAATAAAGAAGGATTTGCCTATACTAATCACATCTCTCTCTCTCTTCTAGCTGCAGTCATCTTATTTCAGTCAGTTCTACTTGCTCACTTACATTTTCCATTTGCACAAAAAACCTGAAATAATGTGGGATAGAAACATGCTTTTTCTTTGGTATACAAATGGCAACAGTTAAGTATGTAAGAAGATGTAGGAAATTAGATGCTAGTGTGCAGGAGTGAGAAACATTAAGGGCTTTTTAACCAAGCCAGCAAAAAGGGAAGTGACCCCTGACCTGTAATTGGAAGGAGATGGATGGATAGACATAAAAGAAAAGAGAAAAGAGGCAAAGAGGGGACGATCTGGAGGAGGGAGAAGGGGAGGACAAGATGAAGTAAGAGCAGCAACCAACAAATTAATCTTTTCTTTCCCCTTTTCTCCTTCTCAGTGGATTCATTCGTCTCCTCTGTCAGTAGTGTTTATCTCCTATCCATGCCCTCGATCAGTCCTATCTCCTCTGAACGACCTGTTTTTCCTCCTCATCCTCTCCTGTTTTGAATTTCTTCACCACTCTTTGCTCTATTTCCATCTCCAGGCATGGCTGACAGAGATTCATGAATACGCCCAGCAGGATGTGGTCGTCATGCTGCTGGGCAACAAGGTGAGACCTTGTTGCCAACACTGGGAGATAGATGGACAGATGGATTCATAGAGGGTGGGAAGAAGGGATCACAGGAGGTATAGTAGGGCTTTGAGCCAGAGTGTAATGGATATGCACAAAAGCAGGGGAAAAGCAGATTATTTCATTTTTTATAGAAATGATTTTCCGATGTCACAATTTTTCAGTGGTTACATCATTATGTCAGAACAAAGCAAAACAATGCACATTATTGAAGCTTAACTAATCAATAGTTCACATTAATACCAGCAACTAATCAAGTCGCTTTGAGCGTGACATTAAGTGGTTGCTCATATTGATGAATGGAAAGATTTACAGCTTTAATGAGCTTTTTAGCATTGTTTGATTTTAGCCTTCAAATTTATGGTTTTACTATCTGGAGCTGCTGTACACAGTGGAACACTGGAACACTTAACAACTAGCAAAGCTAGACATTTAACATAACCAGCCAGACAAATAAAATGTTTTGCTCAGGAGTTAGTGGCAACAGTGAACGCTTCAAGAAGAGTTAGTTAATATATTCATATTCTTTCTTCTGCAGTCACACAAGAGAAAACAGTAGTTGCAGACTGTAACATGACCAACTAACTAACTTGTGATCTCATTGGTTTGAAATGGTTGCATTGAAGAAACAATGCACTGTCTGTTGCAGGCTTCAAACTGACTTTGGTGTGTCAAAGCAGCAATAAAATGGCAATAGGATGGAGTCAGTCTGCAATAAGTTTGTCATTGAATGGGGTCACGTTGGCAGTTACCCTCAATCTGTTTAAACCATTAACTTTGATAAACTGACAAGAATTGCAAATCTGTTACCAACTAAATGCACAAAAATTCCCATTAAACAGAAATTCACATTAACTACTTACATTTAGAGTCTAGACAGAACCTCATAGATTTGAAACAAGAATTCATAAATTCTTCCACAAATAGTAATGTAGTTGCTGCAGGGTAGCAATTTAACTGCAATATGCGCACAGCAACCTTGCGATTATAAAGTGATATAACCAGAACACAACCTGTTTAATCAACCTTATTGCAAAGACATGCATTACAGATGGGTTGTGCTTATCGGCGCAGACTGACTCAGATTGCAACGTATAAATTAGATGGCAGTGATTTGCAAACCTTGGCTAATCTGTCTTAGAGGGATTTCAGTCAATCTGAGTCAGACAGGTTGCCTCCCACTCCTGCCTCGTATTTAAAAGTGATCACTCTGAGGTTGATGGTTGCATCATCAACATCTGGGCAACCAGTTATTAGCTGCAAGGACTTGCAGTGAGCCTCCAACAGCAAAAACACCCAAACAACTACCAATTTTTTGCTAAATTGCAAGCTTATTGTCCCGTTTTTACTGTAGCATGACTAAGGCTTACAGTAGTCACAATCCTAAATTAATGCCAAGTATCTTTTTCTGTTCAGTATCTAATTGTTCAGTAACATACTTGCTGTAGACTTAGTTTTTAGACTGTAAATTCCACTTTTATCAGCTGTATTTACAGTAATAGCATTTTCTGTAAACCCTAGAATAATTAAGCTAGCAGAAAGCTAGCTACTAGCCAATACTGAAAGTTGAATATTATATATTAAATAGCCATGAAGTTGCTAAAAAATAAAAGAATATAATGTAAATAAAAGCTTTATGTTCAGAGATGTGTATTCACACAATTAATAAACCTAATTTTTCTTCCACTTAGGTCATTGTGTTCTCATACCGACTTGCTAATATGGTAACTAGATTAGCAGAGCTAACGAAATAGCAACAGTCCTAAATAAATTGTGCTTGTTATAGAGTTGCTAGCTTCAAGCATCTAAAACGAGGAGGGTCACAGTCTCTTTATTTTTTATGCTTATTAAAAAACATATTTTGTCATTAGGACCAACTACACTAAAGACACTGTGAGAAGAATATAAGTGACAGTTTCTGATTCTGTGCTGTCTGTCCCATATGTTTTAGGCTGACGTGACACATGACAGGGTGGTGAAGCGAGAAGAGGGGGAGAAACTGGCAAAGGTGAGCTTTCTATAACACAAACTTGTGCCCATACACATAGCACACATAACGTTTGACACATGTAACAAGAATAAAAAAATACTTACTATACTTAATCCGCTCATGCAGCAAAGTTGACCCTGAAATTCTCTCCCCCTACACCCACCCCGTATGGCTTGTGCGTCTTGATTAGTGTGTGCAATTATGAATTCATACAGGCACATAATGTTGTTATTGTTTGGAATAAATGACGGGGGCTTGCTAACTTAATTTTCCAGGCCGTTTCGCTCAGATAAGCTCTGAGAGGCGTGTTAGAGAAGGCTAAATATGAAGTGGTATGGAGTAGTGTGGCAGACGCACAGCAGCTGTCAAGGTAACAAACTCAGCAGGAATATTGAGATATTCACATGTACACGGAATGAGATTGCTTCACCTGGGAGCATCTCTCATCGACCACATTCTGCGTTCTCGCTCTTTTTCCAAATTACAACAAAATGACAAGAAAATTAGTTTTGAAAGCCAGGAACCTCAGAAGCCATCGCAAGTATTTTTGAAATATTAGTATTGATCATCTCTCCCCAGGTCTTATAAACCCCTCGGCAAGAATATGCTTCCAATCTTAAATTAATCATAAGTCTAATTTTTCTGCAATTTAGGTCGTTATGTCCTCACAGTAAAAGACAGACAAGTGGCATGGCCACACACACACACACACACACACACACACCTGACAAGATATTTTTCTGTATGCAGGAATTTGGAGTGCCGTTTATGGAGACAAGTGCAAAATCTGGACTGAATGTCGAGCTGGCATTCACTGCTGTGGCCAGGTGAGTCTCAGCACAACAGCACAAATATTAGATCCCAGAGGGAGATTAGATGTGATCATAAAGCAACCATATGCAACTTAAGGAGTAGCGTTTGCTCATTTGACTACACCAGGGGTCGGCAACCTGCGGCTCCAGAGCTGCATGCGGCTCTTTAGTCCTTTTAGTGCGGCTCCGCGTGGTTTGGGAAAATAATAATTTTTTTTTAAGTAATTAGCTGAAGTGTATTTTATTGTTAGCTCTTTTTTTTAACTTGTAGTTCTAAATTGGAAGATTGTGATATTAAAATATAAAAATAAAATATATTCTATTATTTTTTTAATCGTTCAAAATAAGCGTCACACTTGCGGAAGCCGATATACCCGTCGAAACGCCGTGCCTTTATCGAGACTTTCAACCCCAGGTAAGCGAATTATGGATCTTCGGATCCACATTATGTCAGCAGCTGTTCTCCACCGTGAACTTTGTTAAAAACAAACACCGCTCACGCCTCACAGATGACAGCTTACAGTCCTGCGTAAAGATGAAAGTGACTTCGTACAGCCCCGATTTGCAGACGCTGTGCGCAGAGGATCAGGAGCGGAAGTCACATTGTAAACATATCACGGCAGACCCGACAATGTTTGCATGATGCTCAGGTGCGTCCGCCTCCCCTGCAGCGGTGCTGCAGACCACGCCCCGCCACACACATTAACCAGGTAAAATACATATTTAGGCTGAATTTTGCAAATATCTATTTTTCATTTTTTTAGCAGCATAGTGCTTTTTTTCCAATTATTTTTTTAAAAGTCAGGTCAAGGCTCCAAAAGCCCAAAGGCGATATAAGGGTGGCGCTCACAACAGTTTTTGTTTGCTACATGGATCATTTTAGTTCAGCTGGGTGTCTTTTTGTTATATTTCTTTAAGAGTTCAAAATGTGTTAATAACATAAATAAAATGTAATTTTCGCTGTAGCGCTTCATGGATTTAAGCAACACACCTTAGTTGTTTACACAAAGCATAAAGGTAAAAAAAACAATGTATACAGTGTTATCTTCATTTTAGATGTCAAAAAGTATTTGCAGCTCCCAGTGTTTTCTTTTGCGTGGAAATCGCGTCCAAATGGCTTTGTTGGGTTCCAGCTTTGATTCGAGTCCAGCTGTGGTGATATCAGTTGATTGTACATGACTTGGTATCCTGTGTATATAAGATCCCATAGATGGATGTCACAGCACAAACCTAAGTCACCAAGTCCGAGGAATTCTCTGTACAAACCTGAGACAGGATTGCACCGAGGCACCGATTTTGGGAATGGTATCAAAACATTTCTGCAACGCTAAAGGTCCCGATGAGCACAGTGGCCTCTATTTTTTGTAAATGGAAGCACTTTGGAAGTTTCATATAGGGCATTAATGTTAGAAAATATGGAACAAGTGAAACGCTGTTGTTACAGCCTGGCTCCAAATCTGCAACGTAAATATGGAGACTAACACATTTTACAAAGATTAGGTTTTATTTTAAATTATATAATATGTTAGCTAACATAGTTGGTTCCACTTAGACAAAGACTGGTGTGCCTCCTCAAAAGCCTGCAAACAGCTGAACGCTCTTGCACTGCCACTGCAAAGAGAATAGGGGTTGCAGAGGGTGTAATGCTGAGAATACTTTCTGGATGCAGTGCATCCCAAAAAGAACGCAGTCCTTAAGTTAAAGGGGGGTCCAGCCCAGTACTAGGATGATGTAACTAATGAAACAGGCAGGGAATGCATGGTGAGTGAATTTGTATAATTACTACTTTTTGGGATAATATCAATGGAAGATTCAAAAAGAAATGCTGTCATGCAGTGTACATCTGGACAGATGTATCCACGAGAAGCACTGCCTGACAAATGTTGCTCATTTGTTTTATGAACACATTTTCATGCTATATTTGGAACTAGAAAGCTAAAAAAAGAAATATCTAAAGTAAAGCGTTTCGACACAGACACAAATGACATATTCATCTATAAGATCAGATATAACATGAGTGTCTTTTCTCTTAACATGAACTTTAATAGAAATAATAACGTTGACAATAGTATTTTGATTGTGTTTCTGACAAATGTGTGGTGTCGGACAGTGTGTGGGAGCTGTTTCACATTTATAGTCTTGTTATGGTAACAGACTGGCACAGAGGGCTGATGCCAAGAATAGAGTAGCACAGTCTGGCACACAATCACACTGCAAACAGAATATGAAATTAAATATTTTCTCGTTGTTGTCTTCCAGCTCATGTGAACACCTTCTCGGTTTTTTTCATCCCTCTGCTTCTCTCGTCTCTCTCCGAACCCCTCCGTCATCGCTGACTCACCTCATCTCTCATCTCTGCCCTATGCTTTGATTTGTTCCACTCCAGTGAGCCTTTACTTGCACAAAACACAAATTCAAAAGGCAATGAAACCAGGTAACCAAACAGTACATGTTTGGCATTGAGACAGAGTGCAGGAGTGACATCGACAAATGACCCACTGACAGAAGTGATCTATAACATTTTTTGTTTTTGTTATTTATGGCAAAGGCTCCTTCAGCTCTTTTTATTACTAATCTGATCAATATTTTGTTGTCGGTTTTGTTTCTTTGGAAAGTCAAAAAACGGTCGAGAAATGACACTTGGTGGTCATCTGTAATTCAGTGTTTATGGCATGGCATTTAATAAGAAAACAGTTGTATTTATACAGGGTCAAATCACAATAACAGTTGCCTCAGGGAGCTGGACTGCTAATCTGGGATTTCCCAGTGGGTCAATGTGCTTGTAGGTCGATGGGTCAATATAATTCTTACTTTATGCTTTGCCGATTATACAGGCCCGCTTGAAGTGCCGCTGCGCACTGGACCTACCAGCACAGACAGCAGCCCATTGGTTCATGTTTTTTTACTGACGCTGGATTGTCCAATCAAAACTTTTAATGCAATTTGCCTCACTTAACTATGGAAACCTGTTTCCGCCACAAAAACAAAGTATCCCTAACTCAAAATTTCGACTTATTAACTCAAAATATTGAGAAAAGTAACTCGAATTTTGAGTTAGCTCTGCCAATCAGTCATCTACATGAATGATGTAATTTCCTTGTTACCCAGAAGCTGGAGCCCTCAGCTACATGTGCTACAGCTAAGCTACCAGTATTACAGCCAGTCATGAATGCACAAATTTTCAGCGTGGCTTCACAATTGATGAAATCCCCGTGTTATTAGCTGAATCACATGGCGTTACTATCAGCAAACGTACTCTCGAAAGCGTGTACATTGAGTGTACATTCCTCTGCGCCGTATCCTTCCGGGTAACATGAAAATGGCATCATTCACATAGAACAGATTGGCAGAGCTAACTCAAAATTTCGACTTATTAACTCGAAATTTTGAGTTATGATACTTTATTTTGTGTGTGTGGCAGAAACTCTGCACCTTGTGGAGCAGAGTTTAGTGAGGAAGAAGCGGTTGATAAAGATGGACAAATAAAAGTGAAATGATGGAGCTGAAAAGCTGAGAGAGAATTGTATTGTATCTTTATTTATTTCAGACATATACAGAAAAAAAAACAATATATACACAAGTACACATACTTGCATGTACAAATATGAATATATATGTAAATACACACACGTATGTGCTCAGATAAAACAAAAAAAGAAAATAAATAAAATAAAACAGAGTCTAAATGACATGAAATGACAATTATTAGGTCTGAAATGGAGTAGGAAGAAGTATAACATACTTATTAATCCCTACCCCATGCTCAACATTCTATTGAATCCCACTATTCTCATATTTAATTCATACTTACATAAAAATGATCGGCTACATAACTGATAGAATAACAAAGAAACTAGAAATAGATGCAGCCTAATGTCTTCAAATTAACCAGCACAGCCAACAGTAGTACCAGCAACAACTACTAACAAGCCCTTGCAATCACAGGAGGCTCCTGTTGCTAGAACTAGTCGTGAAGAGGTTCACCAGATATTTTTTCTGGATGAGGTGTTGTTGGCCGGCAGTGTTGGGATGGTTACTTTTAAAATGTATTCCATTACAGAATACAGAATACATGCCCCAAAATGTATTCTGTAATGTATTCCGTTACGTTACTCAATGAGAGTAACGTATTCTGAATACTTTGGATTACTTAATATATTATCGTGCTTTTTACAACTACGTGAATGTACTATTGCTGTGATTTATTACTGTTACTGAAGGTCCGAACCGTAGTAAAGGGACCTCTGGCTAATACGGCGGGTTCCGTGTTGGGCTCGTAGCCGAAAAATAGCTTTACTTTGTTGTCTGGGTCAACTTTGCTTGCGTGAGACAGAAAGAGGCGTTGAAAGGCTGCTCCAACAGAACTTATTGTTTCGGAGGAAAACACGAACAAAGTGTACAGTCGAGTCTTAATAGCGTACTTACAACTGGGCTCGTCAGGCACTCTTCTTGGTTGCAGTGGTTATTATTATATTTACATGCTTCCAGCTCCCGTTTTTGCCCGACGATAACTCGTACTTTTCGACTCTCCTTTTTCTCCCTCCTCGCGCTCACAGACACATAACGTGTATGGCAGTCCATTCTCCCTGCAGCACGGACTACACTGCCCATGAGGCTACATTCTTTAGAGCTATACCTGTAGCATTCTGCCTATTAGCTTAGCACAACAACAAACACCCAGGAAACACGCAGAGCGAGAGCGTTTCCCTGTAACCATGGCAACCGTAACGCTGCCACCTGGAACTACAGAACATAGCTGTCAAACAAAACCAAAACAGTCGTGACCCGCCACAATATGAAACAGGAAAGTACCGCCGTGTAATCCATTTATTTCAACAAAGTAACTGTATTCTAAATACCACCTTTTAAACGGTAACTGTAACGGAATACAGTTACTCATATTTTGTATTTTAAATACGTAACGGCGGTACATGTATTCCGTTACTCCCCAACACTGTTGGCCGGATACTTGAAGTGAAACCACCTCTGTGTAATCCCTAAAACATGAGCGCAGTGCTCCAAAGCAGGAACATGGGCTCTGTGGGAGTCAGGGTAGAGCATTATTCAGGGGTGAAGAAGAAAAGAGAACAAAATGAATTTATATATATATGAAAATTAGGTTTACTGCACTTTAACCACTTTCAGTGCCTGTTTAGTTCTATATGAGTCTTTATGTCTCTCTGTCTCAGGGAACTGAAGCACAGGACCATGAAGGAACCCGATGAGCCAAAGTTTCAGCTGCAGGAGTACGTCGACAAAGAAATGAGGACCGCTGGCTGCTGCCGCTCATAGACCACATCCTACTTGTGTGCGTGTGTGTGCGTGTGTGTATTTGTGCAAGAGAGAAAGACAGCAGGAGCACTCTCTTACACTATGTAATAAGTTTGAGTTGGTGTACCTGGAAATGGCCTGAAATTCTCAATGTTTATATTTCTCTGCGGCCAATACGCTCTCTCTCCCGACCCACCTTCCCTCTGCGACTGTGAATGTAATATAATTCCTGTCTCCAAGCTTGCACATACACATGCATGTCTGCGCACAGACGCCATGTTTGTAATCCCGTTTAATCCATTCTGTGCCAGTTTCCATGAGTGATGTAAATATTTTAAATGTAATTCTAATTTTGTGCTCTGGAAGCTTTGTTGTTTATAGATGCCTGTCTTATTAAAAGAAACTCTACAGACGTAACAAGGCTGAATATTAAATCAGTCTGACTAGAATAACAGAAACCAATTTGTACAAACCACCATTGCACATAATGTAAGCTGTCATTCTGCACTACAGTACATGCTGTTTATGTACAGGATACCATATAATAACGGTTTTAATAACACTGATGTGTCTGTGACCCACTCGAGCTAGCGACCTTTTGTACACCGTTTAAGTTTGATGTTAGAACTGTGTGATATATTTCTAACATGAATAAATCTCCAGCGGTGATAAATGTATACAACAACACAATCAGCAAAGGACAGCAGACCTACAATGGGACATGTATCTTCCTGAGAAATGATGGAGTTGTTCCAGAAAAATCATTTTCTAGATGTTGATCTGTTTTCAGGAAATTAAAGAAAAGGACAAATGCTTTTTGCAACAAAAAACAACCGCATTTGTGTGAAGTCTGCTGTTAACCTGCATAGCAAAAAGAAAACATTACAAAAAACAGTTGAATATTGTGTGTGAAAAGCGTATTTGCCATCGCATATTTCTTCCCCGAACCTTGAACGGGACCTTACACATATAGTTTTGTGCAAAAGCCTTGATGCACCACTCAATTCTTTACATTTTGTTAGGAAAATGTGAAACAGCTGCAATGATTTATTGAAATGTGTGCAAAGATGCATGGAAATATATCAACACATAAGGCAAAAACAGAGTTTGTGAAATTCCCAGCAGCATATTTGATATGACTCTTTCTTGTAATTTCTTTAAATAATCTTCTCTGATAGTTCTTCAGGTTTTTTTGAAGGACAAATGTTGGCTGCCTTTTGTTCCCACGTTGATGATCCCACATTGCTTCAGTGATGTTGAGGCCTGTCCATGACTGATAGCATTCTACTGTTGTTGTTCTGTCCCAGTATGCCTTTACTGCACGGGCAGTGTGTTTGGGATCATTGGCATGCTCAAAAACTAAGCTGTTGCCAATCAGACACTTTCCAGATGAAGTAGCACATGATTGTGGTACTTTTCTTTATTCTTAACTCATAATTCCACCAGTTTTAACAAGGACAGCATCAAGCAATGCAATTGTACCTCTATCCTGACCTTCTCCATAAGTATTGATAATGAAGTTTCAATTTTGGATTATGTCTCCTTAAAACCCATTGCCAGTCCTTTAAATCGACTTCTTTACAGCCACCCTGTTTCTACTAGTGAGTGTAAGTAAGTGCCTGAAGATGCAATTTAAAATAAGTTATTTGCTGAGTGATGTCTGTTATGTGTAGACAAAACACTAATTGATCCCTTGAGTTTTGGTGCCTTTTTGTTTTTGTTTTTATCTCTGATTCATAGGTCAGTGTTGGGTGGCTTAACAAACCAAAAAACAGTATTTGTCAGAAAAATTGCCAATTACAAGGATGGGACTGAAAATGAGTGAACAAGCAGCCAATGTCCAGAAAAAAATTAGAAATACATTTTGAAACCCGGTTGCTCAAGAACACTTTAAAAAGTGGAAACAAAATATGAAGAAATGAGGAGTGGCTCAAGACTTTTGTAAAGCTACTGTAAGAACATCCATGAATTAAAATGTAGAGATCTGGAATTGGTCCCGTGTAACTCAGACTCCTCTCATGGAGTTTTATGAATCTTTGTATCATATGTCCAGGTCTTCATCAGCCAAAGGAAATGATCACAGCGATAGACCCAACTTAAAAACAATATATAGATTTTGATGTTTTATTCTATTTATTTATGAAAAACTTAAAAACGTGGTTGCAAGTTTTAAACATAGATTTTCTTTAGTGAGCCTTTCTGATTTGAAAATACATATCGCTGTTGAGAGAAAAGCTTTTCATTGCCCGTATTTTTTTCCACAAAAACACAACATCATGGGGTCAGATATATAAAACTGAATACTCATGACTAAAGCTGTTTGTATGCACAAAGGAAGGTTAGGGAAAATGTGCACATTCTTTTTTTGTCAAATATATAAAACTGCATTGTTGTTGTTTTTCTTTCTCTTTTTTTGGTTTATTAAAGCTCAATTTTTTCCATTCCTATTATTACAAATTAGTGGAAGTACACACTCCCTTGTTATGGTATCATTACAACATGAGCAAACAAGAACCACAGCTTTACTAAGTATATAACTGGGAAGGTCATTGGAGAGCGGGAGAAAGGGAAATGTGTAATTGTTGATCTCAGGTTCATGATCAGGAGAAAAACTAGTAAGGAAAGAAGCAGTGGAGGCTACTAACTATATAAATTCAAAGAAAAGCACCACGTCAGAAATGCTGTACTACAAGGGCATCAGTTCTTGCAAGAAAAACACATTTATATGCGGAGCCACATCTTTTTATAGCTCCGACAATTACCATAAGTAATAAAAAAAAGGCTTGGTGAAATTTAGTGCACATCAAATTATTGTCACTGAAGTCTATGAGTAGCGAACTGTTGTGTTGTCAAGTTTTCCTGACCTTTTTCTCCACACTATCACGTGGGGCTCCGCTCTAACACAAACCATACCACTTTATGTGTGGCGAAAACCGTATACGTGTTTTTTAATGCACACATTCTGTTTATACATCCAGCCCCTGCTTTCATTTTACCACATTGCACAAAATTTTCAAAGCAAAATGAACTTACAGCAGAGTCGTATAATCTAGAACAGTGAACCGCAGGGGAGCGTTTAAATCTTCGAGGACAGCTTGCTTACGTTTTTTCTATTTTCTCTGCAGTTATTGGTAGAAAGCCATTATTTTTCCAGGTGTTTTATCAAAGATGGTTTCATACAGATTTCTGCCAATGTTGTAAACTCTATCAACTAGTACTATAAAGCATAAGTAAGGATTTTACAGTGAAGCATACATTTTTAGAATGAATCAGTTCTCATGAATTTATTGTTAACTTGTAATCTGTATACTGTATCTTAACTGAGGTTATTTGTATTGTATCGATCTTTTGTGTTGACTAATAAAGAATCTATCATAAAAATGAATGCATTTTTTGTGGATCTTTAGCTCCATCATCTGGTACTAACCTGTGATTACATTTGCTGTAACCAACTGTTTTTACCTACGCCAAGGAGGTTCTGTTTTTGGTAGCATTTTGTGTATTTGTGCGGGTTTTGTTTTGAATTAATTCTGGTAAAACTTTGTAGGGGTGTAGTGAGGGTGTTAACAAGCCATTAAAAATTGTCTTACATCCACCAAAGTCTTTAAATGGTAAATGGCCTGTATTTGTATAGTGCTTTACTTGTCCCTAAGGACCCCAAAGCGCTTTACACATCTAGTCATCCACCCATTCACACACTGGTGATGGCAAGCTACATTGTAGCCACAGCCACCCTGGGGCGCACTGACAGAGGCGAGGCTGCCGGACACTGGCGCCACCGGACCCTCTGACCACCACCAGTAGGCAACGGGTGAAGTGTCTTGCCCAAGGACACAACGACCGAGACTGTCCAAGCCGGGGCTCAAACCAGCAACCTTCCGATTACAAGGTGAACTCCCAACTCTTGAGCCACGATCGCCCCTTAACTTATTGATTTATTGGTGAAAAAAAATGACAAAAAATGGGGATTACAGTTTACATCCAAATATCATGTCATATTTGACCTCTGACCTCACTGTTACATTTTCCATCTGCCTTTCTCATAATTTGCCTGCTAACTTTTCAGGCTAGAATGAACTATTAACTTTTGGGGTAACAGGCTAAAAACACAGTAATAGGTCAGTGAAGGTCCTCATTTAAAGAGTTATCGTTTTTATATTGAGGTTAAACAACAGAAGTGATTAAATATTTCACAAACAAGGTTGTGAATACATTTAAAGTAGGGGTGTCCAACTCCAGGCAGGGCTGGATTGGCCATCGGGCATTTGCCCGCTGGGCCGCTCGTGATTTTTTGTTTTTATGGGCCAATGGGGTTTTATTTATTTTCTTTTTTTAACGGTATAAATGAAAGGTGGTGGATTGGCCAGTTGGTCATGATCAACTCTGGGCTGGACCAATTACAGCCGAGGTCGAACTTTAAAGTTGAGATGAAAATTCCTCTTCAGCTAGAAAGTTGCTAACTCAGTCATGTAATTGATCAATGATCAGCTGATAGGCTTTTCTCTCTGCGCCAGAAAGAAGAAACCAGCGGAGGTCGCGTTAAACAACAGCAGCACGTTTAAGCTTGATCAGCTGTTGTTAGAATTTATTTAATATTACTTTCTAGTATCAGCTGATGTTTGTTGGAGCCACAGCTGTAAAAGCTGCTGGTCATGATGTCAGTTTGGATATGTGGTGAGAGGGAAACGTGAAGATGAAACCAGGAGATGTCCTTACTGAATCATCAGAGCTGAACAGGTGATGGAGAAACAGGTTTACCTTTGAGGTGACATGAATGAGTTGTAGGGAAGTTATGAACTGAGACAAATAACACCAGGATCATTTTCTAAGTAGCTGACAGCTGGTAACTGTGCAGGGGCGGATCTAGCAAAGTTTTGCCAGGGGGCCAGGTAGGGCATTAACAGGGGAAGGGGGGCACAAAGAAATACTTTTCTTTCTTATTCTCATTTAAAATGTCTAACTTTTATTAAATAATTATCTGAATCTTACAACCAAAGTTTTTATCTGATGTAAAATGTATAGAAATCCATTATTGTATTCAGTAAATATTAAGTCTAGTTTATACCCTAGTAACTTATATTATTCTTACTTTTGGGAAGATACCATCTGTGCAGTCTGCAATTCTGTTGAATAAAGATGTTGAATCTATTTAATTACTGGAGAAAAATAATAGATTTCTGTGCATTTGTTTTATACGTGCATTAAATTAAAATCGGTTTTGTCAATTAAGCATCTTGAGGCAGAGGGTACGGGAGTAGTTCCCTATTTTTTTCTTTTCTTTTTTGCTGGGAGTTGGCAACCCTATTTGTTAGGTATATGTAATTATAAATTAGGTTGTTTTATATTTTTGCTAAGTACTGTTTAGAATACCAGAATAGGGAGGATGGTGTAGTTTATTATAAAGGCTTTATGGATTTTCCTATAATACCATGGTGGGCCAGTCACTAGTCAAAATGCCCGGGCTGATTTTTTGTCCCAGTCCAGCCCTGACTCCAGGCCTCAAGGGCCAGTGTCCTGCAGGTTTTAGATATCACCCTGGGTCATCTAAACTCAATCAAATGATGAGTTCATTACCAGGCCTCTGGAGAACTTCATGACATGTTGAGGAGGTCATTGGTCAGAGGGCCCGGTGGTGCCAGTGTCTGGCAGCCTCGCCTCTGTCAGTGCGCCCCAGGGCAGCTGTGGCTACAATGTAGCTTGCCATTGCCAGTGTGTGAATGTGTGTGTGAATGGGTGAATGAATGAATGTAGTGTAAAGCGCTTTGGGGTCCTTAGGGACTAAGTAAAGCACTATACAAATACAGACCATTTACCATTTAATCATTTAAATCAGCTGTGTTGGATCAAGGACACATCTAAAACCTGCAGTACACTGGCCCTTGAGACCTTGAGTTAGACGCCCAGATTTAAGGCAATCTTTTGAGATTCTTTGCAACAGGTGAATTTTTTTTTTTGGCTCTTCATGATTTATTTCAGTTCAAACAAATGCAGTTTTAAGGATTAAAGGGCAAAACCTGACATAGACTTTTTTAGATTAGCTTTTTTAGAATTCACACAGTTGAATATTAAATGTGGTGCAAAGGTCAACTAGAACAGCGGTCCCCAGCCTTTTTTGCACAACGGACCGGTTTATGTCCAACAATATTTGCAAGGCCTTTAAGGTGTTGCGGATAAAAAAATAAAAAAATAAAACCAGTACCGATACCAAAAAAAAGATTTATCCATAACACACGGGAAAAGACCCAGGGAAACCGAGTTGTCGATAAAAATGCTGAAAACCATAAATTTCACACCCCAGCCTCAACTCTCATGGCCCAGTACCAAACAACTCACGAACTGGTACCAGTCCGTGGCCCGGGCGTTGGGGACCGTTGAACTAGAAAACTCACTGGCTGCTTGCTGATTAACCAGGTTGTGTTTGATGGTATTAAACAAAATTTATGTCCCGTTGTATTTTATTTAACTCCGCCGATGTTACGAGGAGCTTTTCAGGGGAACCAAAAACTCAGCCAGTGTGGCTTGGAGGTACAGCAACAGTATGCAACAAGTTATCTCTTATGTGAATAAGTGTAAGGGACAGTACTTTTCTTTCTAGTAGTCCTAAGTCATGTAAGTAAATTTAGCGGTGGATGCTGTCCAGGGATTTCCATGGCTGACTGTTCCATTATTTTCTGTATGTTGAGGCAATGCTGGAGCAGATGGGCCTGCAAGGGAAAGTCACTCCTTTGCAGGCAAAAATTGGGACAATTAAAACAAAAAATAAAGTATTTATAATAGTATTCAAATATTATGAATTTTTAAAAATAAATTATTAAAGTTATTTGTGTGAAAATCTTCTGTTACTTTTTTTTGTCATCTTTGATTTCCTCTTGTCACAGTCCTGGGTCGGTGACCCAGTGTTTCCTGTTTTATTTTGAAGGTCCGTGTCTCAGGTCAGTGTATTCTGTTTTGCTTCCTCTCTGCCTCGTCGTGTTTGATTAGTGTCAGCCATTTCCTCGTGTGTGTATTTATATGGTGTGCTTCCCATTACTCCTTGTCAGGTAGTCTGCATTACTTCGGCATTTCTCCTGTGTGTCATTCATACTTGCCAACCTTGAGACCTCAGTCAAAGGGGCTGTTGGGGGGGGGAGTGGTATACATATACATATATATATACAAAAAAACTTGAATTTTACAATGTTTATTTATTTATTTATTTCAGATAAAACGAGTTAAATGTCACCGTTATTATTGGCTGGCCGGAAACAGCGGGGGTGTCCAAATTCAGAGGTTGCATCCACCAGCACAAACCGCTCTGTACATGAGTGAAGGCCTTCGCTGTCTAAGTGGGCCGGGTCCTCCGAAAGCCGGGTAAGCCGGAAGTGAGCGACGGTGAAATTGGACGGTCTAGTCTTGAGAATTACGTCACGAGCTCTCTCGGTGGAGTGAAACTCTGCCGTCAGCTCCTTGCTATCTAAAATATAACCGGGCGCTGGTGTAAATTCTGGACCGTCTCACACTTCTGTTTAATCAGTTTTCTGTTTGACGTTTTTTCAGCTGTGTGAAAACCCGGGAGGAACCCACCCAAGGGATTAATAAAGTTAAATCTAATCTAATAACTGTAATCTCAGCCAAACCAATTTACTCACGAACAAATAAAACACTGAAAAAAGCCAAACACATGTTTAAGTTATCAAAGTTATTATTGAATCGGTGTGCAACTTTGCCAAAACAATGTCGGACTCTGTAGTTTTCTCTGGTCCCCTCCCCAATCAGACCAGGAGTGACATGTTTAGCCGCATGTTCTCCTTAAATTGCTGGCTGTCTGAGTGGTGTCCCAGAAACGATGTGGGCTTCATAGATAATTGGCAAACCTTCTGGAGGAAACCTGGTCTTGTTAGGAGAGATGGCATCCATCCCACTTTGGATGGAGCAGCTCTCATTTCTAGAAATATCGACAAATTTATTAAACCCCTCAAAACATGACTATCCAGAGTTGGGACCAGGAAGCAGAGTTGCAGTCTTACACGCCTCTCTGCAGCTTCTCTCCTCCTGCTACCCCCCCAAAAACCCATCTCCATAGAGACTGTGTCTGCTTCCAAAAAGACAAAAAACAAACTAAAAACCAGCAACAAACAACTTAAACATTTACAAAGAAAGAACAATACAGTATCCACATCTGAACCAAAGAGTAAAACAGTGAAATGTGGATTATTAAATATTAGGTCTCTCTCTTCCAAGTCTCTGTTAGTACATGACTTAATAAATGATCAACAAATTGATTTACTCTGCCTTACAGAAACCTGGTTGCAGCAGGATGATTATGTTAGCTTAAATGAATCAACACCCCCGAGTCATTCTAACTACCAGAAATCTCGAAGCACAGGTCGAGGGGGCGGTGTGGCAGCAATTTTTCACACCAGTCTATTAATTAATGAAAGACCAAGACAGACTTTTAATTCATTTGAAAGCCTGATGCTTAACATTATCCACCCCAGCTGTGAAACTCAGAAACCAGTCTTACTTGTTATCATCTATCGTCCACCTGGGCCTTACACAGAGTTTCTGTCTGATTTCTCAGACTTTATATCTGATTTAGTTCTGAGCTCAGATAAAATAATTATTGTGGGTGATTTTAACATCCATGTAGATGCTAAAAATGACAGCCTCAACATGGCATTTAATCTGTTGTTAGACTCAATTGGTTTCTCTCAAAATGTAAAAGAACCCACCCACCACTTTAATCACACTCTAGATCTGGTTTTAACATATGGCATAGAAACTGAACATTTAACAGTGTTTCCTGAAAACCCTCTCCTGTCTGATCATTTCTTGATAAAATTTACATTTACAATAATTGATTACGCAGCAGTGGAGAGTGGACTTTATCAAAGTAGATGTCTTTCTGAAAGCGCTGTAACTAAGTTTAAGAATATAATCCAGCCACTGTTATCATCGTCAATGCCCTGTACCAACACAGAGCAGAGCAGCTATCTGAACGCTACCCCAACAGAGGTCGATTATCTTGTTAATAATTTCACCTCCTCACTACGTACGACTCTGGATACTGTAGCTCCAGTGAAAACTAAGGTCTCTAATCAGAAGTACATGACCCCGTGGTATAATTCTCAAACACGTACCCTCAAGCAGACGACTCGTAATCTGGAGAGGAAATGGCGTGTCACAAATTTAGAGGATCATCATTTAGCCTGGAGAAATAGTTTGTTGCTTTATAAGAAAGCCCTCCGCAAAGCCAGAACAGCTTACTATTCGTCACTGATTGAAGAAAATAAGAACAACCCCAGGTTTCTCTTCAGCACTGTAGCCAGGCTGACAAAAAGCCAGAGCTCTTTTGAGCCAACCATCCCTTTAACGTTAACTAGTGATGACTTCATGAACTTCTTCACAAATAAAATTTTTATCATTAGAGAAAAAATTACCAATAATCATCCCACAGATGTAATATTATCTACAGCTACTTGTAGTTCCATTGATGTTAAGTTAGACTCTTTTTTTCCAATCGATCTTTCTGAGTTAACGTCAATAATTACTTCCTCCAAACCATCAACGTGTCTTTTAGACCCCATTCCTACAAAACTGCTCAAAGAAGTTCTGCCATTGATTAATTCTTCGATCTTATATATGATCAACCTATCTCTAATAATCGGCTATGTACCACAGGCCTTCAAGGTGGCTGCAGTTAAACCTTTACTCAAAAAGCCATCTCTAGACCCAGCAGTCTTAGCTAATTATAGGCCAATCTCCAACCTTCCTTTCATATCAAAAATCCTTGAAAGAGTAGTTGTCAAACAGCTAACAGATCATCTGCAGAGGAATGGTTTATTTGAAGAGTTTCAGTCAGGTTTCAGAGCTCATCACAGCACAGAAACAGCTTTAGTGAAGGTTACAAATGATCTTCTTATGGCCTCTGACAGTGGACTCATCTCTGTGCTTGTCCTTCTTGACCTTAGTGCAGCATTCGATACTGTTGACCATAATATTCTATTAGAGCGATTAGAACATGCTGTAGGTATTACAGGTATTGCACTGCAGTGGTTTGTATCATATCTATCTAATAGACTCCAATTTGTGCATGTAAATGGAGAGTCCTCTTCACACACTGAGGTTAATTATGGAGTTCCACAGGGTTCAGTGCTAGGACCAATTCTGTTTACATTATACATGCTTCCCCTAGGCAGCATCATTAGAAGACATAGCATACATTTTCACTGCTATGCAGATGACACCCAGCTCTATCTGTTCATGAAGCCAGATAACACACACCAATTAGTTAAACTGCAGGAATGTCTTAAAGACATAAAGACTTGGATGGCCACTAACTTTCTGCTTCTCAACTCAGATAAAACTGAGGTCATTGTACTCGGCGCTGAAAAGCTTAGAAATTTGGTATCTAACCAGATTCTTACTCTGGATGGCATTACCTTGGCCTCCAGTAACACTGTGAGGAACCTTGGAGTCATTTTTGACCAGGATATGTCCTTCAACGCACATATTAAACAAATATGTAAGACTGCGTTCTTCCATTTGCGCAACATCTCTAAAATTAGAAATATCCTGTCTCAGAGTGACGCTGAAAAACTAGTTCATGCATTTATTACTTCCAGGCTGGACTACTGCAATTCATTATTATCAGGATGTCCAAAAAACTCACTGAAAAGCCTTCAGTTAATCCAAAATGCTGCAGCAAGAGTACTGACAGGGACTAGAAAGAGAGAGCATATTTCTCCTGTTTTGGCTTCCCTTCATTGGCTTCCTGTTAAATCCAGAATTGAATTCAAAATCCTGCTCCTCACATACAAGGTCTTAAATAATCAGGCCCCATCTTATCTTAATGACCTTGTAGTACCATATCACCCTATTAGAGCACTTCGCTCTCGCTCTGCAGGCCTACTTGTTGTTCCTAGAGTATTTAAAAGTAGAATGGGAGGGAGAGCCTTCAGGCCCCTCTTCTGTGGAACCAGCTTCCAGTTTGGATTCGGGAGACAGACACTATCTCTACTTTTAAGATTAGGCTTAAAACTTTCCTTTTTGCTAAAGCATATAGTTAGGGCTGGACCAGGTGACCCTGAATCCTCCCTTAGTTATGCTGCAATAGATGTAGGCTGCCGGGGGATTCCCATGATGCATTGAGTTTTTCCTTTCCAGTCACCTTTCTCACTCACTATGTATTAACAGACCTCTCTGTATTGAATCGTATCTGTTATTAATCTCTGTCTCTCTTCCACAGCATGTCTTTATCCTGTCTTCCTTCTCTCACCCCAACCGGTCGCAGCAGATGGCCGCCCCTCCCTGAGCCTGGTTCTGCCGGAGGTTTCTTCCTGTTAAAAGGGAGTTTTTCCTTCCCACTGTCGCCAAAGTGCTTGCTCATAGGGGGTCATATGATTGTTGGGCTTTTCTCTGTATCTTTGAAGCGCCTTGAGGCGACATTTGTTGTGATTTGGCGCTATATAAATAAAATTGAATTGAATTGAAATTGAAAGTGACTTATATATCATGTTTAACCTGAGTAGTGAAAGACCGCGGGGGCTTGAAAACGATGTCCTGGGAGTTTGCTGTTCTCGTCGGCTCAGTGTTTACACAGCTACATTCTCGCTTGAAAATATGTTAAACGTTTATTTTGCGACCCAGAAAGTAATAAGTAATAAGCTAAGTAGCTGCCGCCATTGTTGGAAACTGGAATTGGCTCAGCTGCGCTATGAATTCTGCGATATGGTTTTTCAGTTTTGTTGTCCGGGTGGACAATCGGGAAAAGTTCGGGAGAATGGTGGCTCCGGAAGATTTTCGGGAGGGGCACTAGAATTCGGGATTCTCCTGGAAAAATCGGGAGGGTTGGCATGTATGGTGTCATTCCCTCTGTGTCACAGGTTCCCTAGTTTCAGATTAGTTTTCCCATTTTAGGTTTTGTTTGTTCTTTTCTAGTTGTCCCTGCTGTTTATTTGCAACTTCAAATAAAGACATCTACATCCATCTCTATTGTCTGCGTTTTGGGTCTACTGCTCTTGAATCTCCACACCATGACACCTGTGCCTTTAGGATTGCAAGTATCCAGGGTCAGGCAGCTCATTGCTGCTACACAGCCCTGGTTTGTCCTCATGGATGTTAGGACAGAGGGCTTTTGCCAGGACTCCAGTCCTGATTGGCTCCATCAATGAGGACGTTCCCAGGGACAAGTTCCGCAGTGGGAAACCAAGAGCACGATGAGGAAAAGCAGGAGGATGAGGACCAGTTGGTGAACTGAAAAAGTAAGAGAAAGGGGGACAGGGGAGATGAAGTACGCGACTTGATTAGAGAAGATAAGATTCGGAGGGAAATGGATGAAAGAAGAGCAGAGGAAGCACAAGAGTGAATGGACAGGCTATTTGGCTGCATTTTATTTGCATTATTTTTTCCAACTACATAAACCAAAAAAATAAAGATTTTACGTAAGAAAGAACACCATTGAAGAAATCTGGATGAAAATATTGTTTTATCTCCTTTCCAGTCTGGTTTTAGGAAATTGCACAGTACTGTAACTGCTTCCCTAAAAGTTCTTAATTACGTCTATGAAGCCCGGGACGCAAAGAACTGCTGTGCAGCTCTTGTTATTGACCTATCAAAAGCCTTTGGCACTGTTGACCATGGTATTTTATGTCAGAGTTATGGAAATAGGCCTTTCAGACCAAGCAGTTGACTGGTTCTATAATTAACTTTCGGACTGTAAGCAGTGCGTGCAGCTCAGTGGTCTCTCTTCCAGTTTTTGAAATCTCACTAGTGCCGCAGGGTTCTGTCCTGGGGCCTACTTTATTTACTACTTATGTCAATGGTGTGGGACAAAATCTTTTCTTTTTTTCCTCAAAATTCTACAAACAACACCCCATAATGAAAATATGAAAAAGTTTTCTTGAAATTCTTGCAATTTGATTAAAAATAAAAAACAAAAATAGAACATTCACACCCTTTGCTCAATGCTTTCTTGAAAAACCTTTGGCAGCAAGTACAGTCAAGTCATTTTGAGTATAATTTTGAGTATAATGCCACAAGCTTAGCACACCCATTTTTCAGCAGTTTCTCCCATCTTCTTTGCAGAACCTCTTAAGCTATCAAACTGCCATCTCTTCAGCGATGTTCAGTCGGGTTTAAGTCTTAACCCTTGCCTACTGTCTGAATATTTTACAGGAAAGGGGAAAAAAAGGTAGACTTGCATCCATCATTACAAGATCACAAAAACCTCGGTTGATGGAGGCCACTGGGACCTTCAATGCTGCAGAAATTTTTCTGTACCCTTCTCCAGACCTGTGCCTCGAAACAATCCTGCTTCGGATGGCTATAGACATTTCCTTGAACTTCATGACTTGGGTTGTGCAAACTATGAGAGCTTGCATAGCCATAAATGGCCTGTATTTGTATAGCGCTTTACTAGTCCCTAAGGACCCCAAAGCACTTTACACATCTAGTCATGAATCATCCATTCACACACTGGTGATGGCAAGCTACATTGTAGCCACAGCCACCCTGGGGCGCACTGACAGAGGCGAGGCTGCCAGACACAGGCGCCACTGGGCCCTCTGACCACCACCAGTAGGCAACGGGTGAAGTGTCTTGCCCAAAGACACAACGACCGAGACTGTCCAAGCCGGGGCTCAAACCGGCAATCTTCCAACTACAAGGCGAACTTCCAACTCTTGAGCCACGATCGCCCCGCCATGTGTTGACCTTTCCAAATCATATCCAATCAACTGAATTAACCACAGGTGGACTTCACCTTGTAGAAACAGCTGACAGATGATCAATGAAAACAAGATGCACATGAGCTCTATTTGAGTGTAAGGGCAAAGGCTTTGAAGACTTCTTTTTGTTTGAATAACTTTGTAGGAATGTCTGGCATGTATTTCAAGCTGTGATTACATAGCTTACCATATATAGTTCCTCACCCAGTAAAGGGTTAAAGATGCCTTGCACTTCGTTCTGGTTTATCTCTGATGCTGCTGTCGACACTGATGATGGAGACAATATTAATATGCATTGTGTTCTGTTTACTTTTGCCTAAATCAAGCGTTCTCTCCTGCTGTTACAGTCCTTAGTCGCAGGTGGAAAATAGGTTTCCATGTATACGTGATCGGCACGGTTTGGTCAGACAGGCTGTGACTCACACTCTGGCTAATATTTATTCCAATTTCTTTAAAGCATCCCAGTCTGGAACACTATGACAAGGACATACAGAAATATTTTCCCCCCTTCGCTCTTGTTTACTAGATGCAGGGGTGCTTGAAGATGAGCCACTTGAAGCGTGTTGCCCTGACAATATGACCTAAAAAAGTTTTGCCTCATACTATGTCAAGGTGAAATGACCTTAACAAGATAATCTGACTGGCAGGCTTATCTCATAATCATAATAATTTGGTTATTATCTATAATGGAACCTCTATTTAACAAAAGAATAAAACAGAACATCTACACATCTTGACACCCAATAACATGAACAAGTGTTCAATAATTACATACTGATTACCTCTTGATGCATTCTCATAATTAAGATTAGGGAACTGACCTCCCAGCCCATTGTTCCTTCAGTGGGCTGGTTTCAGTCATTATGCAAATGTACTGTTTGTAAGATTGGGGAAACCTGCAGTCAGCTGAGACTGAAGAAGTCACTTGGATGAGTGACGAAACGTTTCTCCCACAAAACGCTACGTCCAGATGAACAGAATCAACTTTTGGATACAAACTGATTAGTTCACGTATACAACATTTCATGTAATAAACAAGTAGAACTCAAAGGACATTAGGAATTAAAGCGTTAAGGTGTTTTCTTGGTCAAAACCTTCAAAACTCTAAAAAAAAAAAAAAAAGGAAATATCTTTTATCAAGGTGGAGCACGTTGCAATGCATGTTTTGGTCAGCAGGGGTCGCACTTGTACCACAGATTTGCTCAGTAGACACGATCATCTTGTATATTACATCTCACAGCCTGTATGTGCACGTTTTTTAACTGGCAGTAACTCTGACCAACCCTGCACCAAGTCACTCTGATTCTGTCATTCGACAATCATAATGAAGACCAGCATTTTAGAACAACAACAACAAAAATGTGACCTGCATTATTTTCTAATGCAATCACCTTTTTCTGTTTGGTTTGTCTGGAATTTAAGACCAGTGCCACTTCTGTAGTAATTTGAGCAAATCTACAGCTACAGCCAGAAGCTTTTTTAGTGATAGAGTTCTGCATTAGTCTTTTTATCTAAGGCTCACAAGCTTGGTAAGCAGGGGGGAAGCAAAAAACTATGGGTGCATAACATGGATATAGATATTTGCTAATTACTCCTATATAAGTGCTAAGTAATTCAGTTCAATTCAGTTTTATTCATACAGCGCCATATCACAACAATAGTCGCCTCAAGGTGCTTTATATTATAAGGTAGGCCCTACAATAATGCATACATGAGCAAGCACTTTGGCGACAGCGGGAAGGAAAACCTCCCTTTTAACAGGAAGAAACCTCCAGCAGAACCAGGCTCAGGGAGGGGCGGGGCCATCTGCTGCGACCAGCTGGGGTGAGAGAAGGTATATAAGTTATATATTATAAGTAGTATAAGTAAGTGTAGTGTAAGTAAGCTATAGTAGTACATTATTTATTTGCGCTGACATATTTCTTTCATTCACTACATCACGTACTTTATCTTGTAGAAAAAGACGTACTGTTAAAAAATGCATTTCTTTTTCTTATATTAGGCCCACAATATAAAACGAGTTCAGCATACCTGCTTTAAACCTTTGAAAAAATGTTCAAATGGTCACTTTAAACTATAATATATGTACAACTGCAATAACTTGTACTGGCAAACTGTTATAGGCTGTAAATGTTCATTTCTGCTGTAAAGTGTTAAATTTAAAAACAGCTCCAGTAATGGCCGTGCAAACGGGAAACTAATACCTGAAGTGTTTTTGTTTATTCATTTTTAGCTTAAAAGTAGATAAGAATATGAATAGTGGTTGATTTCTCGGGTTATGGGCTTCTAAGATGCTCATGTGTGTCACATCAAAGTCTCTTAGAGTCTACCACTCTAACAATGCTTTACCTTTCTAAAGATTTTTTCCATTTCTTCCAGCTTAAATTGATTCACTATTTTTATTTCCATACATGGAAAAAAAGAGTAGCTATCACAAGACAAAGGATGTTTCCAGAGGAGGTCATGCTCTCTGAATGTGTGTAAATATGTGCAATGGTGTGAATAAGTAAACAATAGAGAGTCATAGTCTACCCACTTGCTAACAGAGCGGCTCATATGACTTAGCGAAGGCCATCTGTTACACCGGTTGCTCCCTGTATCATTAGCCTTAGCTGAGGGCACCATAACCCCGATGGCTCTTCTGTAGTGGTCAGTGCCTCAGTGTGTGCGCTCTCATCCTCCACTAGTTGCCAAGCAGTTCATTCTACTGTGCTTAAGTGACCAGGATCCCCAAACAAAGCCATGTGGCGTGTGTATATATGTGTAGAAATGCTGGAAAAAAAGAGAGGAAGAAAGAAAGACTACTGGCTACGGTGTGCTTTTCTGAATTATACCTTCTCAGAGAGGCCGTGATAGTTTGGAGCAATAACGCTGCATCTGTTAAACCACCAGACAAAGTCTGAGATCTGTTAGGATGAGACAGTGTGCGGGGGAGGGGTTTTTGTTCTTATTGTCTGGATTTTAATGCTTCGGTCTGTCTCCTTGGAATAAACTCTCTGAACTCACCAGAGTTACAGAAATCTTAATAATACTAATAATGAAAGTGACTTTGAAGATTAAATGCACTCAAACCCAGGTTCATCTCCATTTTTGTTCTCCTTCTGCTGACATCTTAACTTACACTGTTATTTGTTGAGTCACTAGGTTGATCTAAACCTTAAAAGTAACAAAAATCTTTAGATATTTAAAGGTGCATTTTTAATTAGCTTATAGCTGTAATCACTGTACCGTGAGTGAATTATTTTTAACATCTGTTACAGTCCTGTTAACCTTGGATCCAGGACTATATCAGTTTAACTGGAGTGGATTGAATTTGAATGGGATTTACTGATTGGAGTGGAGCAATCAAACAGTGCTGTACGGAGTACAGAGTGTCAACATATTGACACTTCCTAGGTCCCCTTAGCACACTGGGCATCCTTACATGTCATTTTGTCAGTTGGCTTGTTTATTTGAACCCCAATCGCAATGTTCACAAAAAGGCAGAAATCAAAAGAATCCACAGGTGGGAAACAAATCATGATCTCCTGAGTGTTGTAATTTTGACAATAACCAACCCCATCTGCATACTGGACTTTGTCGTTCTGGTACTAGAATCAGATCGACTTGGATTAGATTATTCTGAAATAGTCTGAGTTTAGATTAGTTTAAATTTACTTTTCAGGAACATTGTTTTTGAATTTTTTGCTTCTTTTTTTGTACAATCAAACAAAAAATACTCATCTCAGAGAAAGGATGCATTGCACCAGATTTAGCTGCTAGCCAATTTCCGTCTGCTAGTCCTTCGAATAACAAGCGCAAGCAAAATAAGCAATAATCAAAATTATAATAATACAAATGCAGTTGGCTATTGGAATAAGATAAAAACACCAGTAAAAAATTATTGCAGAACACTTAGACAAGGTCCAAATCCCATTTATCCAAACTTTTAAGTTAGAAACTGTTGGATGGTTAATGTTGGCAAATCTCAGATTTCAATATCCACCTTATAACACCTCGTGAAAAAGAGTGGAAATATATGGTTTTCAACTATATTCACAATATGATGTAAAATGAGAATGTCCAGTCGTTATCAGCCATTTCCACCTGTGTCTGTCCGTAACCCACAATGTATCTTTTAGAGGTAGAAATCATCAGACACCCCACAATTAGGGATGGGTATCGAAACCCGGTTCTTGTTGAGAACCGGTTCCCACTGTTTCAATTCCTTGGAATTGTTTGCCATTTTTGCAAACGATTCCCTTATCGATTCCAGTCGCCCCGAATGACGTCACCACGTTGCGGAGCGTCGAAACACGACGCCTAAGCGGCTCAAACGCTCAAAAGTTTGGTTATACTTTACGAGAACGGATGACAACAGGCCAACTTGCAATACTTGCAAAGTAGATATTTCATTTAAGGGAGGAAACACTACGAATATGCAAAAGCATTTGCTCACAAAACACGCGATGACCTTAAATGAATGTCGTGTTTTTAATTCCGCTCCGGACTCCTCCCGTTAATGCGGCAGGTAAATAATCAACTAACAGTGCATATTATGTTAGCGCGATCTGCCTTATTACAAAATCTGCCTTTACTGTGCATTTAGGTGACCATGATGAGACAGACAGAGTCTGGCTCAGATGCTGGCAGTTCTCACTGCAGTCTACCGTTAGCGTCTCCTTTCAGGCCAAGATAGACGAATGTCACCCAGCAGTGACTAAGTTTGTGGTCAAAGGCTTGCACCCATTTACCACAGCAGATGCCCCGATTTTCGGTAAGTTTAATGTGTTTAAAGTGTTTAATTGTAGGCAGGGACATTACTGGATATTCTTGTGTAATTGCTACAGAATAATTGATGTTATACTTTGTTATTGCTACAGAAGAATATTTATTTTATTATTTTACATTTACAATTTTTTTTCCTGGGGACCCTGTGACACCCCATTGAAGAGCCGTAGGCTGTGGATCTCTTAAGATCTCACTGTTGGGTTTGTAAGGCATGTTACTCCTAAATTTCTATCTTGTTCAAAGAGAAGATATAAAACAAAGGTCTAAGCTAATCAACCTTAGTGTTCTCCTTTTTTAAAAATAAGAATCGATAAGAGAATCGATAAAGAATCGAATCATTAAACAGAATCGAAAATGGAATCGGAATCGTGAAAATCTTACCCATCCCTACCCACAATACGATATTATTGCAATTTTTTGCTGATTGTGTCGTCAAAATTAAACTTTGTCAGTACCTGTTTTATGCCATAAGATTTTGTTTTTGTGTAAAATGAGATTTTCAAGCACACCAACACTGTCACTAAAACCTGCCATAAATGTCAGCATAAGATGAAGTCAGTCTGATGCCAGTCTGCAACTGAATGGGGTCAAGTTGGCAATTACATGCAATCTGTTTCTGATAGTACAGCAATTAAAATTGCATATTGTTATATTCCCACTGTGGTGTCAGTACACTATTGGAGCTCATATAGTCACACTGTACATACAATCGTTGCTTACAAGTTGACTTCTTCTTTATTGGAAAACACAGAAGTAACACACACCATAACTGGGCGTGGTGCCCCCTACTGGCGATGGCTTGCATAGCACACAATACTCTTGGTTCATACATAACATCTCCTCCCCACTAAGCTATGCGACCGTGGCACCACCCGCAGAAACATTTCCCATAACCAAAGTAGTACCCCCTTTTTTTTTTCTTTAATTACAACATTCATGAAAACTGGAACTAATGTTGCTTTCTGTATGAATTTCTTTTTAGTTGAGAATAATGTCGCTGAACCCAACATTCTCACAGAACTAATTAGTACGCTCACCCATCACGATAACGAGCGGGTGGCTTAGTGACTCGCACTGGGTAACGTCTTACAGACTCTGTAGCCTGTGTACAGTCAGACGGTGGTGGTTTAAGAGATTGGGGTGTTTCTGGAGGTAAAGTGGTGCCCAGAACTTGTTCAACAGCCTCTTCCTGCAGGGATGTACAAGGGTGACGCATGGCGTCAATATCACTCTGGGCTGGTGACATCTGAGAACTTGTCGGAGGATCCACTGTGACCTGCTGAGATACTGACTCCGGCCGTGTCAGCATTTGATCCACATGACGTTTCCACACTCCTTGGTCTCCCACATTCACCTTGTATGACACTGGCCCAGTCTTCTCCAGTACGACACCGTGCCTCCACTTGTCCTCTCCCTTCCTATAATCACGCACCAGGACAGGCTCGCCAACAGTGAACTGTCTGTCCCTGGAGTGTTGCTGTCGGCATCGTTGTTGCGCATCTTGCGACCGACGCACTGCTCCAGCCACACTGGGCTTCAAAAAATCCAGTCGAGAGCGTAGCTTGCGTCCAATGAACAATATAGCTGGCGTTTCTCTAGTTGTTGCATGGGGAGCGTTGCGATATGTCAAGAGGAACGTGTCAAGGCGTTGTTGCACAGGTGCTGTACCCCTGGACGCTTTCAGTGCATGCTTGAATGTCTGCACAAAACGCTCAGCCAAACCATTAGTGGCAGGATGGTACGGCGCGGAGCGGATGTGTTTAACTCCATTAGCTTTCAGGAACACCCTGAATTCCTCCGAACAGAACTGTGGTCCGTTATCACTCACCAGGACATGGGGAATGCCATGGCGACTAAAGAGACCCCGCAACACTTGTATGGTTTTACCAGCTGTGGTGCTATCCATAATATGCACTTCAGGCCACTTGGAATGTGCATCTACCACCACCAGGTACATGTGACTTTCAAATGGACCCGCAAAATCCACATGGATCCGTTCCCACGGACAGGAAGGCCACAGCCAGGGGTGCAAAGGTGCTAACTCAGGCTCTTTTTGCACACGCTGACAAGAGTGGCAGGCTTTAGCTTGAAGCTCAATTTGAGAATCAATGCCAGGCCACCAAACATAGCTGCGAGCTAAGCTCTTCATCCTCACCATCCCTGGATGTGCAGTGTGGAGCTCTTTCAGGACATGAGAGCGCAGCTTAGGTGGCACAACCACCCTCACGCCCCACATGAGGCATCCCTGCTGTATCGTGAGTTCATGTCTGCGCCTCAGATAGGGTGACAGCTCTTGATCTGTGTCCTTTGTTGCTGGGAAAACGTCCAGTTGTTACCATTTCTAGGACTCGAGACAAAGTGACATCAGACAAAGTGTCACGTCTGATCTCGGCGACACTGACTGGTAATGTGTCCAGTTGAGATGCGTAGAATACTTCAACCGCTCCCTGTTTCTCTTTCTGTGCGAGGGGCAGAGGTAAACGTGACAGACCGTCAGCATTGGCGTGATGTGCCCCCTTCCGATACAGTAAGGTGTAATTATGTGCTGACAGAAGGAGCGCCCAACGCTGCATTCGCGCAGCTGCCATAGATGGTGTACCTTTTACTGGACTCAGAATAGAGGTCAGTGGGCGATGATCAGTGAGCAAGGTGAACTTGTTGCCATGGAGATACTGGTGAAACTTGCGCACTCCAAAAACAATTGCCAAAGCCTCCCTCTCGATCTGAGCATAGTTTCGTTCTGCTTTGCTGAGGGTTCGTGAAGCATAAGCAATTGGCCGTTCTTGGCCCTCAGGCATGACATGTGAGAGCACGGCTCCAACGCCATATGGTGAAGCGTCACATGCCAAACGGAGAGGCAGTTCAGGATTGTAGTGGGTGAGTATTTTTGGTGAGGCCAGACGTTCTTTAGCTTTTTGGAAAGCTGACTCACAGGCTGATGTCCACTGCCATTTCTTCTCTTTACTGAGTAGTTCATTCAGCGGCTTCAGGACCGTAGCTAAATCAGGTATGAAACGTCCATAATAGTTGAGCATTCCCAGAAAAGAACGTAACTGGCTGACATCAGCTGGTGCTGGAGCTTCCATAACGGCACGCACCTTTTCTGGTGATTTGTGTAACCCTGCCGCATCAATTATGTGGCCCAGGTATTCCACTGATTCTTGGAAAAACTGGCACTTCTCCTGTTTGAGACGCAGGCCATAGTCCTCCAGCCTGCCCATAACTGCCTTAAGGGTTCTCAGGTGTGTCTGTTTATCTGGACCACTGACGAGGATGTCATCCAGATAACAATGGGTGTATGGTAGGCCGAGAAGTACTTGATCCATGGCCTTCTGAAACAATGCAGGTGAAGACGCCACTCCAAAAGGCAAGCGATTGAAACGAAACAGCCCTTTTTGTGTTGAAATAGTCAGCAGCTTCTTAGACTCCTCATCTACTTCCATCTGTAGGTAGGCATTTGCTAAGTCTAGCTTACTGAAATGCTGACCTCCTGCTAGAGAAGCAAACAGGTCCTCAATGCGTGGAAGTGGGTACTTATCCACACAGAGCTGCGAATTAAGAGTGACCTTGAAATCACCACAGAGTCTCACTGAGCCATCCTTCTTGTTGACAGGGACCACGGGCGTAGCCCAATCACTATGCTCCACTGGTGTGATCACCCCAAGCTCAGTCAGGCGTTTCAGTTCTGCCTCCACCCGAGGGCGGAGAGCATAAGGCACGTTACGTGGTGGACAGAATTTGGGGACACTATCAGACCTAAGAGTCAATCTGGCTTTAATTCCTTTCATTGTGCCCAGCTCCTTAGAGAAAACGGCTGAGTGTTTCTTTAACACAGCCTCCAGATTGTCATTTCCGCTTTGCTCTCTGGCATGGACCATCTTTAAGTCTTTCCAGTTCAGTTTGATCACTCTCAGCCACTCCCTACCAAACAGTGGTGGAGCATCCACCTTTACCACATACAAGGGTAGAATTGCACGCTGCTTATTCAGTTCAACTTGCACCTTGATGACCCCTTCTGGTGCCAGTGGCTCCCCAGTGTATGTTTTCAACATGATGTCAGTGGGTTGCAGCGGCAACTGACTCAGCATACTTTTGTACTGTTCCCATGGGATCAAAGACACAGCAGCCCCTGTATCCAGCTCCATCTCCATTTTCTTCCCGTTAACTACAGGCATTAGGGAGATACTTGAATATTTCTCTTTTTGAGACAAAGAATACAGCTCCAACTCACTATCAGTGTCGGGTCTGGTTCCTTCACTTTCGTTCTCCTCTGCAGCAACATGATGAATTCTCCTCTTTTTGTCCTTTGCTCTGTTTTTAACTGCATTGCCTTTCGGCTCAGGTTTTCCCTCTTTCTCTTTCCTGTTCCAATGTTGGCTGCTTCTGGCTCTACCTTTACACATGTGTTTCGTGTGGCCCTTCCTTCCACACTGGTGACAGTCACGGTCTTTGTACCAGCAGTCATCATCAGTATGATTAATTTTTCCGCAGCGGCGGCATTTATCACCTTTTTGTGACAGCACCGCATTCACTTTAAGGGAACCACTCAACTGCTGCACTTCCCGTGTTGCTGTCTCTGCCGACACAGCATAATCAACTGCTTTGCGAAACGTGAGATCCTTTTCAGTCAAAAGACGCTTCTGCACCGTTTCACACTTTAATCCACACACAAATCTGTCGCGTAGAGCATCTTCCAGATACGCACCAAACTCGCAATGTTCTGATAGTCTTTTCAGCACCGCCACATACTGTGCGACCGTTTCTTCTTCCCCCTGATTCCTCTTGTGGAACCGGAACCTTTCAGCTATTACCAGCGGTCTGGGAGCAAAATGAGCTTGCAAAACACCCACAATATTGTCATACTGCATTGTCCCAGGCTTGCTTGGAGCCACTAGATTACGCAGCAGACCGTACGTTTTGGGACCCATCACACTCAGCAGCACCGGGACCCGTTTCTCAGGCTGAATGTCATTAGCAAGGATGTAATGCTCAAAACGTTCAATATAAGTCGCCCATTGCTCACCAGCATCATCAAAGGGGTCCATCTGCCCAATCATTCCAGCCATGATGTATCCGCTGTCCACAGTCAACGCTGTCGTTTCTGACTCGTCGGAGAAAAAGCAGCTAGCAGCTAGCTCCGATGCTAATTCACCACGCGATCGTCCGTTTTTCGTCCAGACTCAGCCACGCAGTCAGTTCACGCTCAGTAGACGGCCAAGTCTTCCAGACATCACAACTCGTCGCCAATTTATGTTATATTCCCACTGTGGTGTCAGTACACTATTGGAGCTCATATAGTCACACTGTACATACAATCGTTGCTTACAAGTTGACTTCTTCTTTATTGGAAAACACAGAAGTAACACACACCATAACTGGGCGTGGTGCCCCCTACTGGCGATGGCTTGCATAGCACACAATACTCTTGGTTCATACATAACACATATCCTTTGCTATCTACATAGACAAAAATTCTAATTTAACAGAAATTCAAATGTGGCTTTTAAATTTGCACTCAGCGACCTTCCTGTGCTATAAGTATGTAACCATTACTACCAACTGGCAGCCAGTTTAGTCGAGTACCTGTTAAGTTGTGCTCATTGACAAAGATCATTTAAACTGATGGCAACATGCTGGTGATCTGTCTGCGTTTATGAATCAGACAACATTTTTGGAAATCTTCAGCAACCTCTCTGAGAGTGACTGCAGTCGGTCTTAAGTCAGACTGTGACTCAAGCTCAAGCTCCTGACAACTATGTAGTCACCAGGAGTTACAATCATTCAACAGTGTGTGTGTGTGTGTGTGTGAAGGGTTGATTTTTCACTTGACTACTGACCCATTACCTTCCTCTGAATTAGGAGGTGACTGTGTCCAGTGTTGCATCATTTGTCAGTCGAGCCGATTTAATTAAAGTTTGCTGAAATAATGTTATCTGTATCAATAAAGTACTTCCATATTAAATATCACAATACAATGCTGTATTGACCCCCCCCCCCCACACACACACACACACACAGCGCGTGGTTTCCACTTTCGCTTTCACCTGCTCCTCAGGTTTAGGCGCTATAAAAAGTCCTGTTTGGTTACAGCCATTTAATAAAGGCACTTGTTTATGTTTAAGCAATAACTACATGTTAACATTAGCAAATGATGGTGGCTTAGGTTAAATTATTCCCCTTCATAGCCGCAAGCTTTGTCCAAGTCATGCTGCCAAAGGTAACTTTGTACGTAACTAAAACGTGCCAGCAGCTCTGACAATAGCCTGAAATGTCAGTGATGGAGAGGATGGAGATACCAAATTCTTTTGTCATTACTACAGTGCAGGATTTTTCTGGCCCTTCTGTTGTGACAGTGACTCTGACCTTCTGAAAAAAAAAAAATTCATAATGTTGCTGATGTGATAAGTGTCTCATAGTATTGAACGCACTTTCTCCTACTAGGAAACTACCAGGGTCATTGAAACAATTTACATTCGATATATCAATACTGGAAATACACACTTCCTTAATCGTTACCAGCATGTGACAGTAATGTGGGTGATTAAGCTATCATTCATTACAGCAAATGGACCACTGCTAGCTCTCTGTGTGTGTGTGCACGTGCATGTGCACGTGTATGTGCACGTGCTTGTGCGTGACTGTTATGGAGACAACCAGCTTTCCACCCAGGCAGTCCCATTAAGATAAGGCTCCTGTCCATTCAGCCGGAAGAACATCAACAAACAGCAAGAAAAACCTCTTGCTGTGACACACACACACACAAACTCTGCTTTGGTTTGTTTACTTTTTTTTTTACTATATAAAAAGGATTTGTTTTAACTTTTTATTTCAAAGATGTTACACATTCGGCAGGATAACCTATGACCTCTGGAGCTATTTCGAAACCACTTTACAGGCTTCAGAATTAAAGATGTGCCATATATCATAGCAGAATTGACCTTTTATGATGATTTATGAATAAATCATGTCAATCCCAAAATAATAATAATAATTATTATTATTATTATTATTGTTATTATTTTCTCTGTCCTGTCCAGCAGTGTAGCCATCAGAATTGTTGTCTGAAGGCCAAATAAACCCAAACAGATTTACTTTTACAAGAGAAGCATTACAGCATTCACTATAATTCAATAGTTATGTTTTATTAGAGCTTTATTTTTTATTTTAGATTATTGTTTACTTTTCTGTCAAGTACTCAGGATGGGCCACGTGCATCTACTGTATTGTGTGTTTTCCCCCCTCGCTGACATAATGACTGCAATGAAGCAATAAGAGAGGGATGCTTACAATGACTCACAAACATAATGATATGAATAGGTATGGCGGTCGTATTGCCCTGTATTTATGTAGTGAATTATTTGTTATTTGCTAATACACTCACAACCCAGATCGGGACAAAGGCGCACATGGATAGCAAATGGAACGGCAGGAGAGACGAGAGACACGTGGCAAACGAAAAACACGAGATAAACAAAACAGTCCTCGCAACCTCGCTCTCGAGCCATGTGACATTGAAGTGACAAACCATTCAAGAGGAAAAACTTCAAAAGAAAAGAATTTAAAGAACATATTTTGTATAATAGGAATTCCATAAAAGATGATGGTATCAGCGGACAATATTTAGCAGTGTGCACACTTACAGTCATCTCAAGGCTTCATACGTTATAATAAACTGAAAGTATCAGAAATGTAATCGGGTCTATATCAGGTAATCCAACTACAGAAGGAAAAAAACGGTTTGTTTGATGGATTCTTTTCTTTTCAAGAATTGTTGTAATGGCATGCAATGACATAATTGTATCTGTAGTATAATTACTGAATTTAATGCAGTAATGCAGTAAAATGTTACTCTGGAACACGTTACACCCAACAGTGCCAAAAACACACCGTGTCATTTATTTATTTAACAAAACCTAAGTTGTGGGTGAAAAACTCAGGATTCAACGGCTTATTAAAGGAAGCAACTTTAGCAGCAACAACTTAAAGTCATACAGAAAATGTTTACTTCATTCATTTTTACAGTTATCTGGAGGAACTTGTGGTTACATAACAAGCCCAAATCCCAACCCCTCCACCACCACCCCATGCTTATAGAAGCATGAGTATAGAGTGTTTGTGCTAATATCCTGATAACCCTTCCAAACAAACCATATTTGTTCAGTTTTTTCATAATTTAATATGTAATATGCTTGTTAAGGCCAGTAGATTCTGAGATGTAGCTCTTGGGTTTTGTCCAATTTCTCTGTGCATTGCATCGTTTGACCCTGGGGGAAATTTGCTGGGACATCCACTCGGGAGAAGACTGTGTTCCAATGTTCCAGAATGTTCCAGCCCAGCAAACTACCAAAGCATCGAGGCTTTTTTATAGAGATGCTCAGACTTGCTGATGATCAGTTAATCAAGTGCATTTGATTACCAGCACCTGCCTGCTACTTAGATGATGCTTCTTAATTCACATGGAAGCAGTAAGGCTGTTCTGCATTTTGTCTTAATTTTTGTTAAATAAATAATGACATGGCACACATGTGTTGTTGTTTTCCTGAGGTTGTATTTACCTAATTTTAAGATCAGCTAAGGGTCAGATTATTATTTGTTTAATAATGACTTAATTTGATGTATATAGAGGATATTTAAATCTTATTTTGCTGTGTTTGCATTTCCCAAGCTATTGACTCTTGCAGGAATGAAATGATCACTTAGGAATTGTGAGTTCATGAGTTTATGCTGTGCATCTTTACTATGTGGTTTCATTTCTATATTACTCTTATAATTTTTTTCTGATACTAGAGGAATGACCCTTTTGACTTTGGCTGCACTTCCCTCCTGTAGTTGAGACATATTTAGCTGGCCTGTTGTATCCAGATCATCTTGGTCCAGTCGGGTTTATTTTTAGTCCAGAAGACCCGCTGCTCTAAAATGATGGCAGCATGACTGTGGGGCTGTGAAGTGTCTGTGTCACCATGGGGCCTCAATCATATTGATCTAAAGAGAAAAGCACATTCTCTCAGTGCCATGCCACAGGGTCATGATTTCACCGACAGTATTTTAGCCCTGTGTTTGATAAGGACCTTAAAACTCTCCGTGCATTCGTGCACTGATTTGGTCCATTGATGGTTGTGAAGTCATGTAGTATGTGGATGATGAATGGGCAGGTATGTGAGTAAATCATGGGGTTGATAAAGCTATTGAAATAAAAGTAACTCAAGAAATTCTCCATTCATACATCGTTGTTGTCTTTTTCTGTTGCTTCACATTATACTCACAGTTACGTTAACAATACTTCTTCTCAATATCACTGGTGAAGACTGAAATAACTCAACAGATACAGGACAGGAGAGGCACGGAAATCTCCTCATTTTAAAACATTAAAAAACCACGAGATTGACATTTTGTGTTATTTGGTCATATGGCTGTGCCAACATACTCCATTTAATTATCTTTGAAATGGTGTTCACACTATGTCAGGGATCTTTATGAGGTGGCATGAGCGTCCTCTACGACACAGTTGATAAAACACACTCTTTGATGTCAGCAGTGTTTTCTGTTTAATGTTAGTTAGCAATTATTTTCACATTACATTCATAACGAACAACAGGAATGCTATCGAGAGAGGTACACCGCCCATTTTGTGTGATTTTGCCAGGATTAAAACAAACACTTTGGACATTTACACTGTCCAACCTGATATCACAGTTCAATTCGATTCAATTGTATTTATATAGCGCCAAATCACAACAACAGTCGCCTCAAGGTGCTTTATATTGTAAGGCAGACCCTACAATAATAAATACAGAGGAAAACCCAACAATCATATGACCCCCTATGAGCAAGCACTTTGGCTACAGTGGGAAGGAAAAACTCCCTTTTAACAGGAAGAAACCTCCAGCAGAACCAGGCTCAGGGAGGGGCGGGGCCATCTGCTGCTGCCGGTTGGGGTGAGAGAAGAAAGACAGGACAAGAACAGCATGTCTTCCACAACAAAACGTGTAATAGAAACACGGTCCACCGTGTCCATTTCACGTTGTACCTATCCGAAATGTGAAATGTACGCGCATGCAGAATTTGCAGTAAGTTGTAGTAAGCTGCAGTAACAACAGAGGGAGATATTTTATTTCAAGCCAACATGAAAATAATCACGGGAAAGCGTTTAAACACATTATTAACATATTTACATGTATATACACATTAGCCACCTAGGTTAGTTCATTCTGATGATAAAAGACCCTGGAATGTACTTTGTGACTTTAAATTTATTACCTCCCCCTGCTGGTAATACAATTCATGCATGCATGTCCATTTTACATTTTAGAGAGGCAAAGTGTGAAATGGACACAGTGGGCTGGCGTGTCTATTACACATTTTGCCTTGATCCCGGGTTGCACTTTGGTTAGTGACTGAATACAACATTAACCTCAATAATAGATTATCTTTTTATAAAACATACTCTCTTCATCTAAATATATCATATGAGCTTGTTAATTAGAGCTTTATTTGAAGAGTTTTTACCCACAGTTACCAGTGTTAGTGTCTGTTCAATGTATGAATGAATTTTGTTACTTACACAACAACAACAACACAAAAAAGCACTAAATTCCTGATTTTAACTACTTTAACTGTTTAACTCTCCATGCAAAATGTTATTCAGTGGAATATAGTCAAATTAATGTTACTTGATTGGTTTACATTTAGTTTATACCAAGCACATTTTCCTTAATGGTTAATTATATGACTAAATTAACCTTATATTGTATAAATTATTGTTTCATGTTTATTGAGGAAGGAGAATATTTTTTTTTGAGTGCAGAAACCAAAAATCTGTTTTCATTTTAACTCCTTAAACGTGCCAAATATTAGTAATTATTATTAGTACTGGGGCACAGGGACCTTAGCACCTCAATGAGCTGATACTGTGGTTAAAGACTCTCACTGTCAGTTTCACAACTCAGCCGCTAATATTAAACCCAAATACTCAAGTGGTCCAGAAGCCTTCGAGTCATGCACAGATCGGTTAGTGGCATCAGTCACAATGCTTCTCAAGATTCAGTTCAGACACTGCCTGGGGACTGTGTTGGAAAATGAGTCACAGACTGGAATGAGCTGTAGGTGCCAGACATGCACTACATGAAGACTCTCATCAGCCTGGATTATACAACCTCCCCCGGGGTCATTAATAAACTCTGGGTGAAATCCTAAGGGAGCATTTGGGAACTTGTTTTCCATCAGTATAAACAGTATTCACAAGTTTTAAAAATCCTGAATTATTTAGTTGATAAAGAGTGTTTGGTAAATGGAAGGGTGCCAGAATATTCGTGTTTTCAACAACTTTGATACCAAAAATAAATAGATTTCAAACACTTATTTGAAGTGCTAATATAGTCTTATTAGCACTCCTGAGTTAAAGAGTCCAATGGTTTGCTTGTTATTGTTGTCACCACTATTTTAAGTGCACTTTGGAATCTTAACTGGTGTTATGAGGTTTATTTAATCTTTTGATGTGTCACACGGATGGGGGGGAGCCATGACTCACCTCCCCCAAGCACTACTAGTCATTCCAACCCAACAACATCTGGAATTATTACTGTAGCCTGGCTAGCTAGCATGTGGCTTTTTATATCCCACTACTGCTGTACGCTTGGCTTGTTAACTAACATTCCACTGCCAAGAAATGAAACTTGGAGAAAGGCGGAGTTATAATTGTGCTATAAAAACAATATGTCACATTTCCTTAAGGAAAAACACTACTCGTGTTGTGTGCTTGATTCTTCTTCTTTGTAATAATATTAAATGGTAACAAGTATCCTTATTCTGAGTCCCATCAGGCAGATGTACCCAACAGTCTGCTTACTTTGGATTTGTTTTTGTAGACTTGATTCATGGTGTGTTTCCTCTCACCAGGTCTGGCCATACTGTTCATGACAGGAAGTTGCAGATGACCAAAAATAATCAGTACAACTAAAAACACGCTGAGCTGACAGTACTGAAGACTAAAGAAGTACTGAAGGCTAAAAAAACAGTCCCCCAAAAATAGCTGAAAAAAGCCAGGCATCATCAAAACATCCTTTATAGTAAAAAAACTAAACAATTTATTATGTTCATTTAAATTTAGCTGAATTCTTTTTGGCATAAACGTAACAAGGTGGTGGAAACATTCCTCTGAAATTTTTCAGCATTGGCATCATAAATGTGCAGCTGTTGCTGCACATTTATGATGCCAATCGCCCATTGAAGCAGCCCAAACAGATGCCTGTTAAGACCAAGAGGCCAAACTGGGTGTGTGGACTCAAGTACAGAAACAGACGGAGGCAAAACTGATGTGAAAATAGAGTTTTATTTACAATACTGCAGAAAGGCAGCATTAAATTGGGAAACTACACAATCCTGACGAAGTTTACTATGAACTATGAGCTAAACCTGAGACATGCAACCAAAACTGTGAGCTGTGATTCAATTCAAAAGGCCATGAACAGGTCCAGGTGTGAAAGGAGGGGCAGTGGTCTGGGTGGAGAAATACAGAGTCACTATAATGAAGAAGAGACTGGGAGTCAGCGGGGTTCCAGTAAATTATGACAGGTTGATTAGACAGTGTTGCTGAATGGCTTATGCGTTGCAGGTGGAGAACAACGTGAGAAGTCCGGTAGCTATGCAAACAAAGCTTTTTCGATTGAAAAATCTCATGACTTCTCTTATAAGGTTTCATTTGTCACCTCACCACATGTCCTTGCATATGTTGAAAACGAAAAAAAACAAAAGAATAGGAAAAAAAATAAGATGCTACAGCCGAACTAGGTTATAAGAGCATTGCTTTTGTGTACTGTAACACTATTAACAAGAGCAAGAATGCGAGAAATAAGTTAGCATTAAGATTCCCTTTAATAATTCAAGCTGTTGACCTTGAAGTAACTTAAATGCCTTTAATTTTACTGACTTTGTTCTATACTTTCAAACTGACTTTAATAAGCTCTTTTAAATCAGCATTGCATCAGATAGTTCCCTCAGTGCTTTCCTTTGAGGGCAGCCTCCTATAAAAGCTTGAAGTTATGCTCCAGTGTCCATGATCCCTATAACACCAGTACTTAACAGGATTTCCCTCGGGCTATCCCAAAGTCCTTTCCCCAGCTTTATTCTAGTCTTTAGTTTTTATTTATTTTTTAAACCAACATCATCTTAATTTTTATTCAACTGAAGTTGAAACAAACGTCAAGTAACGCGCAAAAGAGACTATTCACCCTCAGCCTTAGCTACTGAACTCGTTTGATGCCGTTTGCATTGTGAGTTTATAAAATCCTAAACATTATTCGCCTCATCGCAGCACCCCAGCATCACAGCAGAGTATCTGCTGTATTCATGTTTTGTAAAATATATCAAATATGCTTTCAGTGTCCAAAATAGATTTTTTTTTTAAAATAAGACACATAACTCTTTGAAAAGCAGGTGGCTTTTTCACAGCACACATTTTGACATGTCACAGTAGGAGAAGTGGTGTGTGAAAATCGAATTAATTAGTGGCACCCTTGAGATTTTCTGCCCTGAGTCAAAATGAAGTGAGTTATTTTTACATTAAGCACATATTTTGTAGACTACAACCAATGCATTGTCACAAAAAAATTACTCAAACCAATATACACATATGGAAAGTATTTTTAGCCCAGAGACAAGACAAGTAAGTGTCTGTGGTTTGCACAAGCATACAATGAAAGCACTTTGTTCTGGTGACTGGGTTGGTCTGACAGAGGCTGTGAATCACCTCTGACAGATAACATGGCTGCAGGTGTCTGCTATTGATACAGTGTCAATGCTCTTCTCCAAACTTCCTGCCTGGATACAGCCTCAGGTGTAAATATAGACGGTCGTCATGGCAACGTCTGCACAGGTGGCTGGCAATGTCCAGGTCTGTCAATCAATGGCAATCTGACAAATGGGGATGTGGCATTATGAAACTGAAAGTTTATGGTTGGATTTCTTAAGCATCAGAAAGCTTTTCTCATATACTTTGAACTTCACTGTCTCTCCTGATAATATCTGTCTTGAGGATCCATGAGCCATGAATGCAGTTAGCATGCAAACTGGATAAAAAGCAGAGTAATTGTAAGGCTTGCTTTTAGCACACACATCAATGTCTTGAATTGTTACAAACCCAACTGGTCATTCTTTGTTAGCCGAGGCGTCATCTGCCTCAATAGGGATGATGTTCTAAAGGGTTGATGGATGGTTTCTTTTCCAGAAAAATGTAGTTTCTAGTAGTCCTGTCCCAACACTGTCATGGCAGTCACAATAAGAACATAAAGAGTTATTTATTCCTGACATCTCGAGTGAGTTGCATTACGACAGCAGCATCATGGTTCAAGGGTTTAAAGTGACTTTATTCACTGGTAACCTGAGTCAGAGAGGGATTACCCTGTGAGAACACAGTAAACCCGCTAACCTAGAACATAACACTGTAGTAATTCAAGTAGCCATTAATCTGCTGAATATGAAGCACTTGTTTCCAGCTGTCAGATACTGCATCATGGCAACGTCTCATTCTGAAAGATCAGTAAGTTCAAAGCACTCGATAAAAGAAACTGTACCTTTTTTTGTGGCTGTTGTCTCTTTACATAAGCTGCACTTTAAAACGTAATGAATATGAACCCAGCGGGTTCACGGTACCTGACAGTAGACCTGGTTTACTTTTGAAACTCTGTAGACCTCAGTGACCTGGAACAGTAACATTATGTACATTAATGGTTACGTGTTACTTAACCACTGAGCTTCTGGAAGTCTCCACTGCTGTTTATTATTTATGCACCTATTTTAGTTGCAAAAATGTTCCCTCTCAGAAAATAAAGCTCCTACGCCGCATCATTCATGGGCAGTCAGGGCCATACGTTTTGGAAATGGCACAAATTTCTGTGTTTCATAAACAATGCAGCTTCACTTTCTTATATATGTGTGCACAGCTGTAGCCAAAGCATTAGGCTGTGACTGTAGTCCAGGCTTTACATACCACACTGGCCTTCCGTTCATCACTATGTAACATATTAGCATGATGGCCACCTGGTGGCTGATTGGCTCACTGGGTGATGGTGTTAATGGGGGTCCCGTCCATAATCCTGTCACTGCTGGGATTCTGTCATGATGGGGCATCGGTGTCTAATCAGCAAAAGCAATAATTAATTTCTCTGTCTCAGTAAATTACATTCAATTCTTCCAAATGAGCTCTCCTTAACATCCCCCCCAGAGTATCTGAGGAACTAATTCCTTAATTGATCATTGTTTGCTTTGCTCCTGTGCTCAGGACTCACATATACAGTATTTCAATGCACCTAAATTCCTGCTAAACCAGTTCTCATCTACGTGTTTTCTGGTTTTTGTTATAAGACAACAATGTCTGGCTTTAAACTCTGCAGATCTGAAAGGAACACTTCAGATCTCAATAGGAAAGAATGATGCTGGATATCTATACTGTTATGGACGGGATAATGGGTTAGAAACTGCCTGTGTACTCTCACCGTACGAGGCCAGGCATTATCACGCACCAGGAGGAACCCAGAACCCAAAGCACCAGTGTTGGGTCTGACAGTGGATCCAAGAATTTTGTCCAGATACCTAATGGCAGTCACGGTGTGGTTGCCTAGTGTGTGGAGGTCTGTGCGTCCCTCCGTGGATATGCCTCCCTAAACTATCACTGACCAATCACCAAACCGGTCATGCTGAATAGTGTTACAGAGTTGGTCATACGTCCATATTGGCATGAATATGTTTTTTTTTCCTATTGAGATCTGATGTGTTTTCAAAGTGTATATAAACAATAAATATTTTTGCCTTTGTCTTACTGTTGAAGCGCATGCTTTTGGTTAGGTAATTCCTGAAGAAAAACTCCTGTAAAATTTGGATTATATAACCTATTATATAAAGGACATTCATTAATTCTATCCTTTCTTTATTTGACTAGCAGGCTATCTCTCCATCAGTCCAGCATCTGTTTTCTTAACCGTTTGTCCAATTTAAGGTCTTACGCAGTTCGAGCTTATCAAGAGTTTTTATGGCCTTTGTTAAAAGAATTTCTTAATAGATTTTAGTGACCAAGACAGAACCACCGTGATTTAAAGCCTGAAGGGCTCGTACATTTGCAAGGTTAGATACGTTTTTCTGTGTTTGGCTTCCTGCAACAAAACTGGGCAGACTGAGTAGGCAAAGCCTCTACTGCAGTGCCTGTGCTCATAGAGTTTGCTTCACTCTTAATTGTCTGTTACCTTGCTCTTTATTTTAAAATGTGCATTTTGTCATCCAGATACTGTCGAATTATCTAAAGCCAAGAGTCACTGACCTTTTCAGCCTCAGCTTAACCAGATATGTGATTCCCAGAGTAAGACTAGTTATGGTTAATGCAGTTATTTAACTGTTCTTTCTCTGTTTAAGACCAGTGTAGCAGTTTTCCTTCTGTCTGTAATATTGTAGTCTGTGACTCTCTTTTTTCACAAGCTGTTCAGCTCAGTTTGAACTACATCTGTTAGACGCTTCCACTAGTAACAAGCAGTATTCTGAATTTCCTTAAACACAAGCTCCACTATTTCCTGTAAAATACAGATTTTTCTCTTCAGAGAAAATCCTCCAAAAGCTTTGTGCTCAGACTGAACATACTTTAGCTCTGAGTTTAACGTAAAGCTTTTCCCAGGCTGAGATTTTAGGTGCGGTCTTAACAGCGTGGTTCTGCCAACTTTGTCAAAGATGTTTGAAAGCCAGAGATTAATATTAAGTAATGATTAAATGCAGATAAACTGAGTAAATACAAAGTCCCGTGTGAGTTTTACAACACATGTAACGAGACGCAGATTGACAAGAAAGTTTAATTTTTGTCTCTGGACAAGCCTTTGTGTTGCTTTTGGTCAACAGTGGATTTCTCCTTGGAAACCTCCCATGGATGCCATTTTTTTATTCATTCAATTCAATTGTATTTGTACAGCATCAAATCACAACAAAAGTTGCCTCAATTTGCTTTATATGGTAAGGTAGACCCTACAATAATACATACAGAGACAAACCCAACAATGATATGACCCCCTATGAGCACTTTGGTGACAGTGGGAAGGAAAAACTCCCTTTTAACAGGAAGAAACCTCCGGCAGAATCAGGCTCAGGGAGGGGCGGGGCCGTCTGCTGGGACTGGTTGGGGAGAGGGAAGGAAGACAGTTTTGCCTGGTATCTTTCTTAGTGTTGAACTCTGACCTTACTGAGACAAGTGAGACCTACAATTTTTTAAATGCTGTTCTGCCTTCTTTTGTGATCTCCTGGATCTATTGTCTGTGTGCTCTTGGAGTACTTTTTGGTATGTTGACTTTTCCTGGGAAGATTCACCATTGTTCCAGGTTTTTTCAGTTTGTGGGTAATTTTAAGACAGATACCAAATACCAATATTTGGTCATTTTTAAATCCTGTATTCCAATATAATATTCCAATCCAGTCAATATTTTTTCTTTCCAACACATAAAACATAAAGTGATTTCTTTCAAATTTGCTCTGTTTAATTATTTATTTATTAGCGTACACTCTGTCTGACTCAGGAGGTTATTGTGTAGAAGTTGCAGAGTGCCCCGTGTTAGACATACTGTCTAATGTCAGTGCTTATAAGATTGTTGGAGGGTGCTTCGCTCGTTACTTTAAAAAAATAGATTTATTTGCCAATATTGACTAACAAATAGGTTATGTTAGTCAATATTGGCTCTGCACAGTAGGCAAGCATTTGGCATCCTGGTCAGCAGTACAACAAAAAAAGGACAGGCCAAAAAAAAAACAACCCAAAAGACAGAACATAACAATCGCCAAATGTCAAAATAAAAATGACAGAAGAGTGCACATGCTAAAAACAGTCACATCTCTATCATAATCATGCTGATGCCAAGAGACTGAAATACACACAGATCCTCAGAAGTACTGCTGCATCCCACACACAACACGTGTACAGAAACACAAAAATACACACAGAACATGTGTTCATTCTTCTCTCCTAGGCAAACATCAAAGTAAAAAGTACTTGCGCTGTAATTAAACTCTGGGGTCCACATTAATGGAGACCTACTGCTGACCAAATGCAGTACTTAAGGCATAAAAAACAATTATTCTTGTAGAAAAGGTTTCAGTGGCATTTTGCAAAGCTTAATGGGTTGGGCACAGACATGATTGTCATGCTTATGTTTTTAATCATGCTGCCAACATCATCCCCCATGACAATGTCTGTCTGTTTGATTTTTCATTCTGTTCACGTTTGTGAATTTGCATATCTCTTAAGAAATGTGAAAAAAGATACGAGTCACAGAGGTCTACGGACCCGTCAGTGACTATATAGAAACTTTAGCATATTCTGGAACTTTTTAAACTGGACTAGTAGCAGGAAGTTGCTATAACTAGAATGAAATGGATGCTGCACAAAAAATCCTACTTGTGTTTGCTTTGGTTGATTCCCACAGTTGCTTGTAATTTGTATGTAAGTGGCCAACTTGTCTGCAAACACTTGCCAACTACTAACTACTACAACTACTCACTAACTGTGAAAGTGGGATTTAATCTGGAAACATGAACACTTAAATACAGGCACACACTGGAAACATTCCCTGAGCGGCTCCAAAATCACAGCTTTATTTCTGGTGTGTGTGTGTGTGTGTGTGTGTGTGTGTGTGTGTGTGTGTGTGTGTGTGTGTGTGTGTCTGTCTGTGTGTGTGTGTGTGTGTGTGTCTGTCTGTGTGTGTGTGTCTGTGTGTGTGTGTGTGTGTGTGTCTGTGTGTGTGTGTGTCTGTGTGTGTCTGTGTGTGTGTGTGTGTGTCTGTGTGTGTGTGTGTCTGTGTGTGTGTGTGTCTGTGTGTGTCTGTCTGTGTGTGTGTGTCTGTGTGTGTGTGTGTGTGTGTGTCTGTGTGTGTGTGTGTCTGTGTGTGTCTGTGTGTGTGTGTGTGTGTGTGTGTGTGTGTGTGTGTGTGTGTGCGTGTGTGTGTGAGCAGTTTTTTAGAATTGAATGCTGAATGAAGGAGTTAATTGGTGGTGGGACTGTGAAGCTGAGTTGCCTTTTTTCTTATATCTTAATGATAGGAAAAGATCGAGAGCTCCAAGGACCGATGTGTGGATATTCACTCCTCACTAACCCAATGTCATGGTCCGGGTGTGTGCCAGGGTGTCTCCCTCCGAGTCGGCATCTCCACCGCTGGGAGGGGCCTCAGTGTTCTGCTGATTGCTCACACCTGTGGGTAATTAAGCCGGGGACTCATAAGGCCAGCGCACTCAACCTCTCTTTGCCAGATTCTCAGCTAATGCTAGTTAGTGCAGGCCATCACTGTGATTTCGCACATGCTTTGTAAACTACCTTGTCTCATTGTGTGTTTCTCTCACAGCCACGCACCAAGTTGCCAGACACAAATCTCCGCCGAAGAGCTCCAATCCGGATGCTGGACCACCTGACAGTCCTACGGGCTGTTCACCCGACTCACCTGCCTGCCTCCCTGCCTCAACGCCAGGAATTTCGGACCACTCACCCGGACCACCCACCCCTCCACGCCACTACAGACCACCCGCGGCAAGTGCGCAGTGCTAAGGAAAATTCAGAACGAACAGCTTTCCCATATTTCTCCTGAACCATACCTGAACGTCTGTACTCTATTTACAGTGACTCTGACCCTAACCCCGGACCCAGTTTGACTCTCCCTCCAGCCCAATCCCCGGAGCTGCTGTTTCCACTGACCAACACCAGATTGCTTACTTAGCCCAGGCTGCTTAAAACCCCTTTGGTTTAGTTGTGGCATTTTGCACTTGTTAAACGCACATTCCAGTTTCCTGTTTACGAACACTTACTGAGAAAATAAACGTTGTCTCTAAAACTACTTACGTGCTGTTCGGCGTCCAGCATTTGAGTCCTTTCTCTTTTGAGGCGGCCTCGGCCGTGACACCCAAGGCCTATCCGAGGAATGGAAATTATTATCCTTGAAAACCCAAGATTGATATGTAATTTATTCTTTTGAGCAATTCTTCAGCTTCCTCTGCCTACAACCTCGTCGTTAGAATTAACTATGTTGTCCCTGGCCTAAGGAAACAAATATAATCCGCTTGTGAAAGAAAACATGGACTTCACTGGTTCTTTTATAGCAATATTCTACTCTGCTTGAGTACTCAAAACACTATACAACATGTCTCATTTGCACCAGCATTGCAACCTAAGAACTTTTCTATTGAACTTTTACACTCTGATGACACATCGGAGAGAAACTTAGGGTTCAGTGTCTTGCTCAAGGATCCTTTGCCATTCAGAATGGAGCAATCAGGGATCAAGCATCTTCCTTCCAACTTGTAAATGACCTGCTCTTGTGAAACCATAATGGAGAGAAAAGAAATATGACATGAAAAAGACAATGTAAATACTATAAACAAAAAACATACTGTCGTTTTTTTAGATGTGAGATGTTTAATTGTTGGCCAAGCTTTGTTCTAGTACTGAAATCTGCCTCGCGTGTCAACTGTTCGCTGAGACTTCATTCCACTTTTGCAATTACTTTTGTGCAACTGGTGTCGGTTGCTTGAGTCCAGTACATGGTTAAAAATGAGGAGGGAAAAAAATCACTCTTTTTGTTATTCCAAAGGACAGTTTTTGTATATGAACCACAGTTTATGTGTCAAAATGTTTGAAGTGCGTTATAAAAAGTTATCTTCCTCTCATTCACAATTGAGTCTATGCATTCAAAGCCTCGCCATTTAAAAAAACAACAACTTCTGAATCTGAGGCAAAGAACAATAGTAGTTTACTTTAAATGAAAGAAAAATAATAGAAAACACAGTTGATGAGCAGACAGCCTGTGCAGACAGCTTTGTTTCTCTTTTTAAATAGAACTGTCCAAACAATCTGCAGTATGAAAATGAAGAAATTAGAGCTTATATTGCGCTCAGTGTACTGTACATCTGGACGATTTGCAGCACATCATTTAGTGAAATGGTAAGTTCAAGCATACTTTGTTAACACATTAATACTACAGTCACACCAAAGACTGCAGCATGACAAAAGTTCCTATCAATAAACTTGAGATCTTGTTGCTGTTAAAACGGTTGCTTCAGTGATGGAGATCAGCTCAACTTCAACAACTTATTTAGAGACAGGTTGCCTCCCACGAAGTCACCTGTGGATTCACCTTTCAGTCTAAGTGCCTGTCCAGAGGCTGAGAGGATTGTATGCTCAATCTCAATTTCAAAAAGTTGTTTGGCACAATAATTTTTAAGGGCTCATTTCACATTTGCCAAAAAACATCTTGATGTGTCCACGTTTTTTGGAAAAATATTCTGTGGACTGATAAGATAAAAGTCAAACTTTCTGGAAGCTCAGCGTCCAGTTGCATTTGTTAGAAAATGACCAAAACATTTCATAAAACAACATCATACCAACAGTCAAACATGGTGGTGGTAGTGTGATCGTCTGCGGCTGCTTTGGTGCTTCAAGACCTGAATGACCTGTCATAACTGAACCAGTCAAAGTCTGAACGGAAATCTGATTGATATACTGTAACATGACAGGTTGATTTTGCTTGAAAACCCTCTAGGGTGGTGAAATTAAACCAATTCTGCAAAGAAACGTGGGCCAGAGTGATGCCAGATATTGTAAACACTAGATTCTTGCTACCAAAGGTGGTCAACCAGTTGACTTTTTTCCCCTTTGATTAATACATTTATAAACTACATTTTGCATTTACTTGGGTTTTCGTTGTCTAATATCGATATTTGTCTAATAATCTGAAGCATTTAAGTGTAAGAAGTATGTGAAAAACTACAAAATCAGGAAGGGGGCAATTACTTTTTCATGAAATTGTATTTTGATTTAATTTGATATTTGATTTGATATACCTTTATTAGTCCCACAAGGGGAAATTTCTTTTACCCAAAGCAAAAATATTGGTCTGATAGTGGTGTATATTTCACTCAAGGTCAGAAAAACTGAACAACTAGCTGTCATGTGGAAACCACACCAAAAACCACGGTTTTAGTATTTGAGTTTCAAATGAAATTATGTAATTATGCAAAACAATCAAGATATCTTCCTGTCTCGTGATCTACTTTATATCCCCAAACATAACCACCTCATTTGAAAAAAATCGTTGATTTCTCCTTTGATTTGATGTCAGTTACACTGAATTCCATTTAGCAGTTCTCAAAATATGCTTAAATTGATGCAATGCTCTGAAAAAAGAACTAAAAACGCTGCTCCTGAAACGGTAAATGTACGTTCTAGTACATTTACGTTTAGTTTTAGCCTGGTTTTAGCCTGGCATACAGCATGATGTACAATACTGGATATTATTTCTGAATGCTGAATTTCACATTTGTCCTGTTTCTTGGAAAGATTCTTAGAACATCTTTTGCCTCTTTTCAAGTTTACTAGAATTCTTCCAGTTAGTGGTCTTTAACTGACGTGCTTGAAATGCTTCAGAGCTTCAAGAGGTTACATTCACACCACACAAGAGGACGTCATTGGCCAGATGTCACCATGTATTCCTCTACGTCACTCATTTGCTTTCAAGAGCCATTCACACTGTCAGGCACCTCAGATAGCGTCATAGCATGTGCTAGCTGACAAAGAATCCATTCTTTCCCCATGGTAAATATGTTGCTTTCAAAGAAAGATAACCGTGAATGTTCTAATGCACACGTATTATTGAATATGTTGTGTACATCACCTCCCATCTCTAAGAGTTTAACATTGATGATGGTGATTGGATGTAAACCACTTTTCTCTGAATAAACTTTGATCAGTTCCTGTTTTGTCAGACAATTTCATCAGGACAAACATATTTCTAAAAAAAGCACAAATTAAGCGTCAAGTTAGTGATCGCCCATTATATAATACCTACTCAACTATACGGAAGTTCTGTCATAATTATATGAGACCTCGGAGGGTCTTGCGAAATGTTTATGAAGGCTGTAAAAGTTGCATCACCATCACTTATGAGCCGCTGAAATGATGATGTGAACATAACCTGTATTTTTCATGGTCCTTTTTCTTCTAATTTTCTTTTTGGTAATAGAAGGTGACCATGGCCTCCTTCGATTCTAAAGCTGTACTGCAAACTTGCATAACCATTGTGCCACTGGGGATAAATGCAGAGTAAAATGCTAAGGTTTTCCTACAATGTTGTTCTGCTTTGTTCTTAATAGTCCACTAACTCATACTCAGTTCATAATCATGTTTAACTATCAGCAAACTGAAGACAACAGGTTAAAAATAAAGCTGATTCTTTACTGCCTGGATTTATTCAGAAAAATCTGAAATCAAAAGTATTACCTTGAGCCACAGATCATGAGTTTAGCTGAGCCCATGTGTAACTGTTGTTCTACTTGGAAGAAGTTGTTATAAGGCAATTTGGCCCCTGTGCTGAGAGTGGTGCAGACCACTATTTGCTCTGGGATTTTCTATCTTTGGTATATGCAAGCTTCATATCCATCTGTTCAGTGTTCTTAGATGTACAGAAACATACAAATGGGCACAACAAAGAAGCTTTAAAGGCGCTATATATGCGTGTGATATGTTTCAAGAGGCTGTTGAGCTCTAGTCAGCATTCATAGAGCTCCAAAGACAGACTTCACACCACCATCTCTTCCAGCTTTACAAAAGTAATGCTGTAATAAAAACACTGCTATTTTGTTGTAGTCTTATTGTCATTTGAACTCAATTTCTAAAGCACGTTTCTAGTCTTATTGATCAAAGCACTTCACAATAAAAGCCACATCTAGACTGGATTGTTATTGTATGCATAGTTTGGAACTTCAAGTATCGAAGACTCTCAAATATGGACACAAACACCAAGAACCAAACACCAAGAAGGATCTAAGATAGACCCAATAATCTTCTGATTAGTGGGTCTATCTTGACCTCTGATGCCTTTGCAGTAGTAAAAAAATGCTTAGCAACTGCTAGTTGTCCATCTATATACATAGGTATACACATTCACTGGTCACTTTATTAAGTAAACCTGTTCCCCTGCTTGTTAATGCAAATAACAGCCAGTCACTCTCTGGGCTGATAAGGCCAGAGAGTGGATCTGGGAAGATAAGCCAATCGTAAACCACTGAAAAGGAATGACATTAATACTGGTGTATAAGAGAGAACTACAATCAGGAGAGGATATGATTTACATGTGGATGTTAAACTGGCTAGGACATGAAGAAAAATTGATGCAATAAGGTCTAATGCGATGGGGATTGTAATTAGGAACAACAGGATGCTAAAGATCCAAAGATTCAGAAAATATTCTGTCTCAGTATACTTCATTAGTTTAAACTAAGCATCACAAGGAGTACGAGTTAATTCACTGTCACCTTAAAAAGACTTTGAAGGTGACAAGGTTGTCACTGAGCTTCCTTTTAATGCCACACCCTCATTCCAATATAGCACCTTCAGGATGTGGTGGAGCAGAGATTTACTGCTAACAAAACTGCAGCACTTGCATGATTCATGTCAATTCAATTAAATTCAATTTTATTTATATAGCGCCAAATCACGACTAAAGTCTTTATGTTATACAGTAGATACAGAGAATAGCCTAACAATCATATGACCCCTTATGAGCAAGCACTTTGGCGACAGTGGGAAGGAAAAACTGCCTTTTAACAGGAAGAAACCTCCGGCAGAACCAGGCTCAGGGAGGGGCGGGGCCATCTGCTGCGACCGGTTGGGGTGGGAGAAGGAAAACAGGATAAAAGACATGCTGTGGAAGAGAAACAGAGATTAATAACAGATATGATTCAATGCAGAGAGGTCTGTTAATACATAGTGAGTGAGAAAGGTGACTGGAAAGGAAAAACTCAATGCATCATGGGAATCCCCGGCACCCTACGTCTATTGCAGCATAACTAAGGGAGGATTCAGGGTCACCTGGTCCAGCCCTAACTATATGCTTCAGCAAAAAGGAAAGTTTTAGGCCTAATCTTAAAAGTAGAGATAGTGTCTGTCTCCCGAATCCAAACTGGAAGCTGGTTCCACAGAAGAGGGGCCTGAAAACTGAAGGCTCTCCTAGGAGCCTAGTTCTCCTAGTTCTCTAGGAACAACAAGTAGGCCTGCAGTGCGAGAGCAAAGTGCTCTAATAGGGTGATATGGTACTACAAGGTCATTAAGATAAGATGGGGCCTGATTATTTAAGACCTTGTATGTGAGGAGCAGGATTTTGAATTCAATTCTGGATTTAACAGGAAGCCAATGAAGGGAAGCCAAAACAGGAGAAATATGCTCTCTCTTTCTAGTCCCTGTCAGGACTCTTGCTGCAGCATTTTGGATTAGCTGAAGGCTTTTCAGCGAGTTTTTTTGGACATCCTGATAATAATGAATTACAGTCGTTCAGCCTGGAAGTAATAAATGCATGAACTAGTTTTTCAGTGTCACTCTGAGACAGGATATTTCTAACTTTCAGTCAATGTCACAAAGAATTAAGATAGTTCTGAAAGGCCTGTGTGTTCCTAATAACGGGGCCTGCGAGTGCTGAGAGATGTAAATACCATCTGCAAATGAATGTGACACAAAAAGAAAAAAAAATGCAAAATTTCTACATAAATGCTTAGAATTTTTATTAAATACAAAAAAATGATAACGTTGAAGTTTGTTTAGTTTAACATAAAGAAGAGTGGAAAAGCGCTATATAAGAACCAGTCCATTTACCATTTAATATGCTAGATTGTTATGTATTTCTGTTCTGTTGTTCTGCCTGATAAAAAAGTATCATTGCACAGTGTTTACCCTTTTTTCTTAGTCTTACAGATTATAAACAAATGAATTCACTTGTTTTACTCCATCCATGGTGTTCACAGCAGGCTGAATGCCAAACTGTCGGCTCAGTTGATTACTGAAGACATCAGTAATTAGTGGCTGTTATCTGAAGTAAAGCTTTATTAAAGAGAAACATGTATTGCCCTCAATAACCGACATACAGCCCAGTTATTTATTTGCAGAATCTACCAATTGCTTGTCTGTTTTTGAGCTGTATAAAAAAAAGAAAAATACTCCCAGCCCACCACAGAAAAATTAGATTCCTGCTGCAGAGGAAATGAGAGATCACAGGGCCTGATTATTAAAAATGTTTTCCCGAATTACTAAAATAATGAAGAGGGAGAAGCTAAATAAATCCAGCAGATGACACAGCATACCAAATATTGCATGCATGAACACCAGCGTTTAAATTACAGCAGAGATTTTCTGCCGTTAGCGGTTATCAAAACATAAATCTGATTTACTTGCAGTGATGTGTTTCATTTGTTGTAAGCAACAGGAAATGGCCTTGTTACTGCTATGCATCAGAATTTCAATAAGATTTGAATGCATCATTTCCCGGTTCAATTAACCATAAAATGCAAATACAATACAGTTTAAAAATGTGTAATAATGATACAAAGTCATTCATTTATAGTATTTGAAAAAGCAATAAGTTAGTACTGTATGTTGGCATTAACCAATATGCTAAAAGATCAACAGATGGAGAGGAAACACTATTTTTAGGCCTAATAATTCATGATTAAGAATTAGATACTTTTCTCAGCAACTTCTGATTTACTATTAATTACAGTATCACCTTTTCACATTTGCAAATGAGCCACAATAAGGGTCTGTTTTTGGTCCTAACCTCCTTTAATTAAACATAGATCGGTTAATGAAAAACAAAGGAGTGGTATCAAAAAGATGGTAAATGGTTTAGATAGACAGATGGATTTACTTCTCATCTTTACACTGGGCAAAAACAATTCTATTTTAGTTTTCAATATAGGCAAAAAAGGACCAGAACATAAAGCTTGTATGCAGCCCTGTTAGCTAATACCTTTTTACACAACCAACTGTCAGATCTTACACTGAATATGGCATTGGCAGAATTGGTAGAGTTAATATAAATTAGTTGGTTTCCTGAACCCGGCATTAATTAAATGCCGGGCATACAGCCCAAGTTTGGGGTCAGGGATTTGAGAAGAAGCTTAATGTTAGCCTGCTTTAACATTGCAAAACCAGTTTTAATGTGTGTTTGGGGTCACTGTCCTGTTGGTGGAACACCCAAGTCGTGTCCAGGTTTCCACCATCTAGCTGTTGATTTGAGGTGAAGTTTGAGTTTGGAAGCTGTCCTTTTACATCCACTTTGTGCAGTGTACCAGGATCAATTGTAACAAAACAACTGCAGAGCATGATGCTACCACCGCCATGCTTGACAGTTGGTACAGTTTTGCGGGCTTGAAAGCGTCACCTTTAGTCCTCCCAACATACGTCCTTCCATCTTCGTCTTTTAAGTGGTAAATGGACTGGTACTTATGTAGAGCAGCAGTCCCCAACCCCCGGGCTTCGGACCGGTACCGGTCCGTGAGTCATTTGGTACCGGGCCGCGAGAGTTGAGGCTCAGGTGTGAAATGTATGGTTTTCAGGGTTTTTATCGGTTTTCAGCGTTATTTTGTTATCATTTTTATCGTTAACTCGGTTTTCCTGGGTCTTTTCACGTGTGTTATGAATAAATCTTATTTTTTTCGGTACCAGTACTAGTTTTATTTTGTTGTATTTATCCGCGACACCTTAAAGGCCGGTCCATGAAAATATTGTCGGGCATGAACCGGTCCGTGGCGCAAAAAAGGTTGGGGACCGCTGATGTAGAGCACACAAAGCACTTTAAAGCTCATCTGACTATTAAACTTTTCTCCAGGAGGAATTTGGTTTGTCCCTGTGGCCAGCTGCAAATTTTAGTTCAGCTTGAAGGTGTTGATTTTGGAGCTGAGGCTTCAGTCCATCACAATCGAAAAACTCACTTCACTGTCGACAGTAATACTGTTGTTCCAGCACTTTCGAGTTCAAGGCAAGTAAACATCAAATAGCACTTATTAGTTCCTTGGTAATATCCAAGTAATATGTTACACTGATAATCCTGAAATCAGTAGACTTTCCCAACTTGTGCAAATATCCTTCTTAGATCTTCACTTACTTACTTGGACTTTCTCATTGTTCTAATTTAAGCAGAGTTGACTAAACTACTGACCCAACAAATCCAGTATAGTAGCATTTGAATTGAAAAAAACCTTTACTGCACTTTTAAAACTTTGTAACTAATCTTTGTTTGTTCGTTTCCATAACACATTGACCATATGAGAGCACAATTGCTGCCATGCACCTGTTCTTGTGCAACAACCTATGCCCCCAATTGTCATGACATGAGCACATCTCTTCAAGGTCTAATGCCGTAAGGTTTTTCTTGCCTTTCAGACAGCTTTTAAGCACTCAACATGATGGAGATTGTCTCATGACAGGTTACATAAAAGCGCCTTTTCCTCGTTTCTTCTCTTTTCTCTCTCACTGGCATCGTATTGATCCACAAACCTAACTTTTGTGGCTTTTGTTCACTCAGACTTGACCACACTGTGGTCCTGACGGCCAATCAAGTTACTCTGTGTCCAATCAAACCACAAGAGAAAGACTGATAAAAGGACAAATAGTTGAGTATTCTTGATTGTAATAAAAGATATGCATTTCAGATCTCCACTTTTCTGAAATGGCAAACTGCAGTTCCAGCTTTGAGAATGGAGAAAGAATAATCCTAATAATAAGAGAAAGAAAGTGTACTTTATTGATCCCCGTGGGGAAATTCCTCTCTGCATTTAACCCATTCACTCAGTGAAGCAGTGGGCAGCCATTGGGCGCCCGGGGAGCAGTGTGTAGGGACGGTACCTTGCTCAGGGGTACCTCAGGGTAGCTGTTCAGGGGAATCGAACCCTCAACTTTCTGATCATGGGGCCACCACTCTACCTACTGAGCTATCCCTGCCCCCTAATAATCTCAGGTGTTTTTTTTTTTTTCAAAAAACAGCCGCACATTTTTACTGGATTTTCCAGTTGGTCCATGTATAATTCCCAGATCCAGGACTTTGTGTTAACCACATATTATTTGAAGATAAAAACAGCAGGAACAGTAATATGTTCATTTTAGATGTATCAGGATATTCTAAGGCCTTTTTATATATAAAGTTTGAAATTATTTGGCTGGATTGGTACTTAAATAAATACCAAAGTTCTTTTGTAGTCCGTTACCTTCTACAGTATTTACTTTTTCCCTGGGAAAGCTCTGGTAGCAATGATCTGGAACTGGCTTGCTATACTTAAAATCTTATTATCATACATAACATAAAACATTTAAGTGATCCTAAGTATTTATTTGCTACCTTTATATTATAATCTTCAGTTAAAAGTAATATATATATATAAATATAAGCTCAGTCCAAAAGGTCCAAATGTACAAGTTGTGAGACAGATAAAGGTGCTGCAGGGAGTATGCCAAGTACTCAAAAAAATAAAACAAGTAATGAAAACAAAATAAAACAGAAATTCTATGTGGAACTAAGCACAAAGGCAAGTTGACAAACTGCATAAACAGACATTCCACAAAGGAGAGACAAGAGTACATGACATATACTCAGGAGACTGATGGAAACATTGAGCAAGACATACAACTGGGAAAGGAAAGGAAAGAAACAGAAGCAGTGAAATGAAACAGGAAGTTAGCCCTATGATAGACTGGTGGACCCGTCTACCACCCTGTGACAGCCGGGTTAAGCCCCAGTCCTCCAGGATGGAATGGATGGAGTGGATGCAGTGGGCATTCCAGAGTCTGTTGGGGCACTGGGCAAAAGTTCCCAAGGGACATTCAACCAACATTCATCAGCCTTAGGTTATTAGGTTGTCATTGCAGGCCGAGACAAGGGAAGCAAAACTAAACACAGTACACAAGAGATGATGTGTGTGCCCTTCCAAAATAAAACAGGAAGTAACTAAACATGGGAACATCTAACACATAAATGCAAGCTTAAAATACACACTAAACACAACATGAACACAACTCAGGGAATTAACTAAAAACAATAACTATGATTACAAATTACAAAGGAAAAGTCAGGAAAAACGGAGAATAAAATTGTGTAAAAGAAAAGAAAACAAAACAAGAACTTTAAGGTAGGCTGAAACTCCAAATAACCAAAAATAGGAACAACCTAAGGAGAATATTACATTATCTAAGTATCTTCCATACAATTAATGCTAGAGTAGCAACATTTAGCTATCTAGCATTACATTGTCTAAAGGCTAATTTGCAAAATGGGGCCCTACTCTAAAAAAACTGTCATAGAGCTAGCATTCTCTTGAAATTGGATTTAAAAATAAGTTTATAAGAGCATGTGTAGCGGATCTTGTGACAGTTCAGAACATGACAATATTGGGTTATTTGGTTGGTTGGCTAACAGACTTACATTAGTTTGTGTTAGTTAAGCGAATTGATGATAATACATTAAATAAAATGAACTAATGATATGTCGAATGGCAAGAGGCTATTGTCTGCAGATGTGAACACAGATGGGAACTAAAACTGACCTTTGGATTATTTATGGGCACAAAACTGATTTGAAAACCACTGGTTTAGATGTTCGTAACAAATGTATAATAGATCCTTTGAGAGTTTGCGCTTTGGGATGGATTTCAGCTTGTTCCTCTTTTTTTCTTCTTGAAAAGGTCTTCATACTGAGAAGCCGAAAAAGTTTTCAGAAATGCAAGACAAATTGTGCCAAAGGCTCCGCCACAAGTTTCAACAGATGCCGATTTCAAGTAGCACCCATCAAAGCAGAAAAGCAAAAGGGACGAAATGGGCAAATGGTAATTTGTGCCAGTTATTTTATAGTCCCTAAAACAGATAAGCGTGTAGATGCAGGAAAATAGACATGATCACACTGACCGTTTTATCACTAGAGAAAGCACTGATTGAATTTTCCAGTTCTGATAGGAAAATAAAATTTTAGGTTTGGGATTTTCTCCATATCAAGAATTGATCTGATATCACTGGTGTCTTTCTCATTTTGAGAAGGAGACTGTGCGTAATTCCTTTATCTCAACTTAAACTAAGAAATTAATACATCTAAGAAAATAAATTACACAAATTGGCCTTATTTGGTAAATAAATTCACAGAATAAGAGCCTATCCCAGCTATCCCAGCTTGTGAAGGGTGCACACAAGCATGGGCAGGATGCCAGACTGTCACAAGGCTAACACAAAGAGACAGGCAACCATTGATACTTACAGTCAGCTAAGGCAAATTTGAAATCACCAGTTAACCCAGTGGTTCCCAAACTTTTTTTTGCTAGGCCCCCCTTTGATTTACAAGAAAAATGTTCCACCCCGCGCACACACATGCACAAACACATCCTCCAACCACACACACCCATATTTTGCTCCATTGCGGTTTATTTCACACCTCAAACATTTAGTAAACAATTAAGTAAATACAAGTAATCTGCAATAAATTACAGGTAGTAAGAAAATAAACTATTACCTCTTTTACGCTACGTCCGCACCTACACGGGTATTTTTGAAAACGCAGCTGTTTTATGTTTTGGGCCTTTCGTTCACGTGTAAACAGCGTTTCGAATCACCGAAAACTGAGATTTTTTTAAAACTCTGCGTTTACGTGTGGACGAGGAATACAGAGTTCGTCACGCAACGTCAAAGGTATGTGCCTTTTTCACGCCACGCTGTGCGTCACGTTATTGTTTACATGAGATGAATTGCAGAATGGCAGAGAGAGACAAAATACTGTTAATCTGACTATCTGCAGGTTTTACAGGCTTACATACACACACGCAGTTACTGTCGCTCTATTTAGAAAGGCAGAGGCGTCACGGTGTGATTATTTTATGTGTAGTTGTTTTTTTTTCTGTGTAATAATATTCAACATTGCTATCAATACATTTTTCCAAAAATGCTTCTCTGTGCAAAATGGGTTCAAAAATATAAACAGCTGTGGGATACTGTTTGTCCAGGATTTGAACCGGGGGAACAAATCGTGGCAGGATCAGCTTAGAATGAAGTTGGTTTGGAAACATATTCAGCTATGCTTCATCTCCTGCTTTGCGTCTATGTGGGAGCCCCGTCAAAAACCTGTCCATTATGCTACCAGTGTCCAAGCGTTGGTTTTTTATTCCCCTTTTCCTATCGCGCCTAACCCTGCAATGTCTCTGTGCCCCCCCTAGGGGGTGGGCCCCACACTTTGGGAAGGTCTAAGTTAACTGAGGTAACCACTTTTTTCAGAAAAAGTGAAGTATTTATTTTGGCCCATTCTTCTGCTTTGTTCACTGACATTTGCAAGCATTCATTTATGCACAGCTCTCTTAAAATCCTGCCACAGCCTTTCAGCCGGGTTAAAGTCTGGACTTTGACTGGGCCATTGCAATACTTTTTCAGGCAAGTTTTAGCTGATGGATGGATGACCTCATTTGAATATAGAATACTTAGGCATCTTCTAATCACTGACTCAACCATGAACTCCTCTGTCCTGTGCCTGCAAAACAAGCTTAAATCATCACTACTCCACCACCGGGCTTGACAGTTGGAATGACGTGTTTGCACTGATATTCTGCATTTGTTTTTGCCAAACATGGCTCTGTGCATTACAGCCAAACTTTTCCTCTTTGTCCAAAACACATTGTTTGTTTGTTTTTTAGAAGGAACTTTGCAAACCTTAGCTCTGCTGCCATGTTCTTTATAGAGAAAAAAGGCTTTATCCTTGCAACCAGTGTAAAGAAGCCATAAGTGTTTTTTTTATATTTGTATTGTCATAAACTTTAACATTTAACGTACTGAGGCCGTTAGAATCTGGTGTATAGGTATTTTGCAGTTTCTGTGAACATCGCATTATCTTACGTAACCCTCTTAACTCCTATGGAAGCAGTAAGGATCTACTTAGTTTTCCCAGGACTGCACAGAGTCTTGTGACGCCTCTCTTTTTTCACAGGACTAGCTCAGTTGGAATGCTCTCGCTCTGACAGAAATTAACACACTTTCTGCTGGTTAAATGCTGGAGGAGATATCGGCTCCCTATGAAATGAGGTATAGTGAATTCACTCACGGGGAAGTGTGCAATGCTTTATACACCCTCTGCACATAATTTAAATGCACAACCCCCCAGTCTTGAAGTGTATCAGTTTACTTTTCAAAGTACTGTCACATGCACCTCACACTGCTCAGATGTCAGCATATTACGTAGACATGCCGCTGTCAGTGGTGGAATATTTGTGTCAATAAATCAGTAAATTGGTGAAGAGGTCAGCAACTGAATTAATAAGTGGGGGCTTGACTGTGAACGAGCACACAAGTATCCTAGAGAGTGAAAAAGTCAACCTTAAAGCAAAGAAATTAAAGCATGATGTAGCTTCCACTCTGTGCTCTTATGACTCATTCTCAGACTATATGAGCCAGAATTAAAGGCCACTTTGCAGCATCTTCTGTCATTGCTACAGAGGCCTCTCGTTGACAGACTCATAAAATTACTATGATCGAATTAGAAAACTGCGTTAATCTGTTTCCCTTGGAGACTGAAGAGCGCTTCCCACAGAGAGGTGACGCATGTATCCTAGTAAGAATACAGGCGAAAACGTAGGAAGACTACTGCACTGACTTTCTGCTCATATATGATGGAAATGGGCCCTTCAGCCTCAGTCTGTAGGTGACGTATCCTCCTTTGTGCATCAATTAACAGTCCCACGAGCCTCATTGTCATTTCCAATCAATCTACTGCTGTAGTCACACGGCAGCCGCCTCTATCGATCCAGTGACAAGGCGACACATGTTTACATACATAGTTACATTTCAGCTCGCCTCATTTAAACTCTAATGACATGATAGAAAGTAAGGATGGCGGGAAACTGTAATGTTTACAGAGGGAAGGAAGGGCAGGGAAGGAAGAACCAATACTACAATAATTAACGACTTAAGAATAGTAACCTCTTTAACAATATCGCATTATGTACTATGGGATTATAACTGTCCGTGCATTAATGTCATATTCAGTTCCATTTTATTTAAATAGCACCAAATCACAACAGTAAATGCTTCAAGGCACTTTATATTGTAAGGTAAAGACCCTACAATAATACAGAGAAACCCCCAAGAATCAAACAACCCCCTGTGAACAAGCACTTAGCAACAGTGGGAAGGAAAAACTCCCTTTTAACAGGAAGAAACCTCCAGTGGAACCAGGGTGAGGAAGGGGCAGCCATCTGCCACAAACCAGTTGGGGGTGAGAGGAGGAAGACAGGACAAAAGACGAAGAAGAGAGCTAGTGATTAATAATAACTAATAATATAACTTAACCATCCATCAATCCTGCTGTGAGGTGTAAACTGGCCTTGGTTCTGCCCTGGAGCCTCCTCCCAGTAGAAAATGATGGAACCACCTCATCTAGGATGTGCCCATAAAACATCCTGGTCAGATGGCAGAACTACCTCTACTCGCTCTTTGAGGCTCATTCCAGTTTCAGTCATTATGCAAATGTACTGTTTATAAGATTTGGGGAAACCTGCAGTCAGCTGAGACTGAAGAAGTCACTTGGACGAGTGACGAAACGTTTCTCCCACAAAACGCTACGTCCACATGAACAGAATCAACTTTTACTTACCTGGATGATTGAGCATGCATCACGACCTCATTCCAGTACATTTAGCTTTTTACTCAGTGTTTGTGAACATATAAGGCAGCTTAACTGTTGAATAGATGGCTTTGATAAGCCCTTTCAATGTGATGACTGACCAGTATAGCACTGGCATCACTGCAGACACTGCACCAGTCTCCTGCTCCTTTCTCCCCTAACTCATAAACAGTGTTGCAGTACATAAAAACTGTACCCAAAAAAGCACTGTTGCCGCACAGCAAGAAGGTCCTGAGTTCAATTCCACCATCAGGCCGGGGTCTTTCTGTGTGGAGTTTGCATGTTCTCCCCGTGTTTGTGTGGGTTCCCTCCGGGTACTCCGGCTTCCTCCCACCGTCCAAAGACATGCAGCTTGTGGGGATAGGTTAATTGGATAATCCAAATTGCCACGAGGTGTGAGTGTATGAGTGAATGTGAGTGTGAATGGTTGTCTGTCCCTGTGTGTTGGCCCTGCGACAGACTGGCGACCTGTCCAGGGTGTACCCCGCCTCTTGCCCTATGACAGCTGGGATAGGCTCCAGCACCCCCCGCGACCCTGAAAAGGATAAGCGGAAGTGAATGGATGGATGGAGTTTAACTGCAAAGCAGATAATGCTATTAGAAATTGAAATAAAGTAGAAAAACTTACTTTTTGGCATACAAATTACTTTTTTTCGTGTTAAATTGTCTGTGTTTGACAAAATGTGCTGATTTTTCACATGTGATAGCAGAACTGAATTGGGCATGCACAGGATGAGTCACATCATTTGAAACTTAGCCCTGATTGGAGAAATTGGAAGTGTTACAACTGACCCACGTTACAACTATCCCCGGTCTCCCCTACTGCCATGGCTCCCATTGTCCAGCTACATTCAAGCAGCAAGATTAAGCAGCGAGATACAAAACACAGTTTGCTTAAAAATCGTACATATGTTTTATTCTCATGGGTAGAAATAAAAACAAACAAAGATATTCTGAGATATCCTTTTACTGGATTTTCACATACACAAAGTAAAGGAGTTGGGGAGGGGACCAAACTAAAGTGGATTCTGTTTTTTTGAAGTGTGAAATATGACATGAAAAATAAGAGAAAAGATTCTACCTCTTAAGATATTCTACGACTGTTTGTTTCTTGTGAGCAAATTACCCTGCATCAAATCAAATAAAGCATGGTCCCAAATTCTGCTTACCTGAAAACACAAGCGTGTGCACACACACACCAAAACAGATCTTCTAATCAATCCTAACCCTCTACTTTGGCATCTTTGGTTTGGAAGAAACTATTTTGCATGTCTGTCAGTTTTGGTCTTAGAATTACAGCATCTGGACAAATATTTGCTATACAGGAGAAAAGTTGTTCATCAGTGCTCTCTTTTTATGCTTGAAGTACATATTGTCCATTTTAACTGCACGTGACAAATTGCTTTGTGCTGCGCAACTTTCTGGTAGAGGCCATTCATTTTGTGCTGATGCACATCTGGCATTTTCTAGGGCTCCCTGCACACCATGTGCAACTGAATGTCCTGACATATCATTGCCGGGTCATTCTGACCGCCTCACCTGACTCAGCTGTAAAACATCATGCTCGCTTCTATCACAAGGACTACTTGAAGTTCCCCAACAAAAGCATGCAAGCGTCCTGTCTGTCAGTTCATTATACAGTATCAGACACAACACATTCATTTATCGATTGCTCTTTGATTAAAAACAGACCGAGTTGCTAAGTTTCTGTGTAAATGTGGACTTGCTCAGGGCTAAAGCAAAGCTTTTCTTAAAATAAACCAAGTATGATGATATTTGCAGAGGAAACATCGAGTACTTTTCGCTTCATAAAGCGATATAGAAGATGGATGGAATGTGAAATGAAAGCTTTGCCCTGGAGTATATTATGCTTCTTTCCAATTTCACAGTAACTGTGTCATGGTTTCAGACCCTACAGGGAGGCGGTTTTAGCATAAAACTCACTTTTAATGATGGAAAAAACAACACCCCAAATATTCAGAGAAACAGAATACACAACACACTCCAAATTCAGTGAACACATGAATGAAAAACACGTAAATGTGGACTTGCTCAGGACAGAGGGGAGTTTGAAGAGTTTGGTGCACATTGGTGGAAAGAAACTGTCACGGACCCGGCTCTGGGGACTCGGGGTCCGTGGGCAGTGGGGACTATGACTGTTGTTGTTATTATTGTTTATTATTATTATTATTATCGTCATTATTATCATTATTATTATTTGGTGTGTTGTCTGCACTGCCCCTGTGCACATCTGTATGTAGGTAGGTATGTGTTGCCTTTCTTCTGTGGCCAAGTTACAGGCACCTTCAGCCCTGGGGGCGTGGCCTGACTTGAGGGCTGGCCACACCCGAAGTCCTTGCCGCACACCTGCTCCTCATCTGGGCTCGTCGGGGGAGCTATTTAGATGAGCGATGGAGCTTCCACCGACGCTGGATTATTGCGTTTGACTACATGTCAGTCTTCAAGCACAGTCAAGTGTGAGTGTATGCCTGCTGGGATAAGTGTGTAACGACTGCCTCTATTGTTTTCCCCTCAGGAGGAGTGTGGGACGAGAAGGAGCAGTGAGCACGGGGAGTGCAGGGACACTGGGGCAGAGAGCACTACACGGGGACTTTTGGGAAGAAGACACTACACGGGAGTCTGGGAAACTGGGGATTTATTGTTGTTTACTTCACCACCTTGTAAATAAACACTGTTGCACTGAAGAGTCCGGCGTTTGGGTCCTATTTCCCCATCTCCCCACGGTCTGCCAGCCAGACCGTGACAGAAACATGGAGATAAGTAGACATTGGAAGAAAGACTAAAGGGCTCTGAAGGTATAAATACACAAAGGCCTAATTTGGAGGGTAGGGGACAGCTGGAAATACATGTGGAATAATGTATGGAGACACAAAGAGCAAAAGACTACCAATAACAGGAATTGTATGGTGTTAATTACCTTAGGGTTAGGGTTAAGGTTAGGCCAACCCTAACCCTGGCTCTGCATACAAAACACTCGTGGTTCAAGTGTTTTATGTAGAGTTAGCCATTATAGAATCAAATAGTGCTGGGACTTTTGGAAGCCAACAGTTTTTCGATTTCTTTGTATATTCCCTCATATCCATTCTGAAAGCTTTGGCCGTCTCCATTCAGGAATTTGCTGACATGTGTGATTCTGTGCTGTAGATTCAGGCTATGATTCTTATTCCTGATATTGGGGTGATACTTAATATTCTCTCATGAAAACTGGAAAACTAAACATAAAGTAAAAGTAAACATAAAGTAGCAGGACCAACATAGGAAGAATCAGTGGTACTGAACATGCCAATGACAATATGTTATTGGACTAGTTACGCTTCCGGAGAGGTGCACGTCAGGTTATGACCTACAGAATTTTAGCGGGTTTTGTGTTTTTGACGTACCTATGGTATACATTTAACAGCTTAAATCCCTTTATCCAGCCTTCAGCAGTCGTGTTTTATTTAGACCAGTAGTGAGGGGCTGCTTGGACTCTTGGACTTCCTGGACTTGGAAAACAAAGGGCAAACTATTCAACATTTTAACATATACAACATTTGCTCTTACCACTTCAATGATTCAAGATTCAAAGCGGTATAAAGAAAAGCATTTCTCTGTGCAATGAAATTCTTTCTCTGCTGTCCACACACAGATGCCGGTTAATATGTACAATAGAACTAGAACAGATAAAATACTAAGAGTATAAATAAATGGAGACAAGAAAAAGTATTAAATAGATTTGTTTGTAAAAGAGCTATGAGCTTAATATGCTGGTTTGATATGTAAGATAACCCGATGTGCAAAAATTCTGATTACTGTTAAACTAGGTCAGCTGTTCAAGAGTCTGAAAGCAGTGGGGAAGAAGGAGTTGGTGAGTCGGGATGTTCTGGACTTCACACTTCTAAACCTTCGTCCTGAGGACAGAAGTGTGAACAGTCTATGTTGGGTTGCGGTTGTTATCACTCTCTGCAGGCGTTTGCGGTTCATAGCAGTAGCGCTGCCGTACCATGCAGCGATGCAGCTGGTCAGTGTGCTCACCACAATGTAGCTGTAGAATCTGCTGTATACCAAATTTCCTCAGCCTCCTCAGGAAATACAGCCGCTGCTGAGCCTTCTTGACCAGCTGTGTGGGGTTCAGTGTGCAGGTGAGGTCTTCAGTGATGTCGCCCAGGTACCTAAAGCTGCTCACCCTCCCCACTTCAAGACCCCAGATAAACAGCGGCTGGTGAGGCCTCCTCTTCTTCCTTGTGTCCACTATCATCATGATTCCTACAAAGCAGTAGAAAAAATTCATCGTACTTGATCACTGACCATCTGACTTATTATTATCACTCTTACTGCAGGTGCTCAGTCAAACCATTTTTGTGGGAGTTGGAGGATTTTCTGTCTTCCACTAAGGGACTTCACTCTTTAAAGACTTTTGCAATGTGTGAAGGACACAGCACAGCCCATCAAATTCCCAATTATCACTTGGCATGTCTACTGAGAGAGAGCAGGGCACTCAGACGTACAGTAGCTCCTTTGTGCTGAGTTGAGATAGAGAGAGTTTAACTGCAAACATGTACAACACTTTCCTGTGTGCCAGGCAATTTTGCAGGAATTTCAGGTGGTTCTTGTTACTGGATGAGAACTTGTCCAAGCACAAACCCACATTAGATACAGTACATGGCCTATTTATACATGGACAGCATACAGTACACATGGACAGCTTCCCACAGGATTCAGTGCAGCTAAACACTATTTATCAAAACAGCCGCTGGGTGACATCGTTTTCTTCCAGCTTTCTCTCGTGTTTACGGTCAAAGGCCGACGGAATGACAACAAGCGGAAGGCTCTGCATTTATTTTCCCACAATTCCCTCACCCAAAGTGAAAGCACTGAAACGCCAAACAAAAATAAGTAAATCTGACTTTATTCCAAATCACAAATGGAGGCGACAGAAAGTGGTTACAACACACCCCTTTAGAGCGTTTCCAGACGCACATTTAGCACCGAATATAATTTTTTACATGCAAATTGTCAGTGACAGTTATATACTTTATTTGGTTTAATGTTGGTGTAATTTCAGTAGAATCTCCTGTTGAATCCTGTTCATTAATGAATAATCTCCTTAATGGTTCTAATGTAATGATTTTTTTCCCCATGGCTATTACAAGCTTCAGCCTGCTGAGCTGCTGCCTGCTCGGCCGTCCATTGCACAGTGTTAGATTACCAGAATAATAGATGTCAATAGTAAGGGATCAGATAGCACAAGACAGGAAATTGATAAGAATTACAAATCTGCTAAAGGAAACAGTGGCAGTCCATCCTGCTGTTTATGTTTCGGGCTCTCCTCCTAATGCTTTTAGCAGCTTTACTGAATTAATAGAGTACGTAATGCTGAAACTCATCAGCAGTTCAGTTTAGTACCGAACACCTCATCTCTGATTCCTAACAACCCTGAGTTATTACGCTAATTTCGACTTACGCAAAAGAGCTCACTTATGCAAAGAACATATCGATCCCTATGAAATGCAACTTACAGTAACATTCGCAAACAAGATGTACTGATAGCACAAGGGTTCTGCAGTTTCTTGTAATCCAGAAGGAAGCGCATCTTCCATTTAAGGATATCAGACTCATCGTGTATAGTAACGGATGTTGTTGTTTGAGTGCAGGAGGTGTATTCATTCTCGGCACACTTTTCCTCTGTCCTGTTGGCAAGCAAACAAACAGAGAAAGTTTTATTAGACTCAATTTGCTACCCGCTGCTGTGCGCTGACAATTTATTAATTTATTTATTTATACAGTGATTAATCAGCTGTAAGACGCACCTCTTCCCATAAAACAAAGAGCAAATACATATGGAAACTAGCGCAGGACATTTCCAGGAGAGTCATGACAACAAAGCAATCATTTACATATACAACATGTTAGTGGGCCAGTGAAAAAACTAACAACAATATCATAAAAAGGAAATAATTAATCAGGTAAAGCACGTCAGTCCATGCAGCCATTCACCTCAGCAATAGTTAAACAAAGATTAAACAGATTAACTGCATGATTTTTACTGCTTTACTGGGAGAGTGTGTGTCAAACATATATATTCTTCAATGAATGAATGAATAGGTAGTAGAAATATGAAAAGGAACAAATAAAGGGAAAGGTGTCGTTATCATTACCTAGTATTCTATTCATGAATATTAATGTAGCCAATAAATTGGGTTAATGCCATGACCTAAGGGCCAGAACTGGCTCAAACGGTCCAATCTCTCCACTGGATGACTTCGCAAGTGTCAAATTTGAAAAATGAAATAATATCTTGCTGTGGAAAGCAACGGTATTTTTAGTTCTGGAATCGTAAAATATGAACTGAAAAGTGTAACATGTACCTTTGTAGATCTACTTTGTAGTCACGGTGCTAATTTTTTATTTTAAAGATATGTAATAGGCTAATATGTTTCATAAATGGATGCTTCACCATTTGTAAACATTTACCAATAACTATATAATACATAATGTGGTTGATTAATCTCACGGGCGCCGTAAAATGATTTGTAACTTTCAAAAAATATAATTAAATACAATTACAAAATATAAATAATCATTAATAATATGAATTAACAACATTCATTTGTTAACTCGGGCAATAAAAGTGTCCGTTTAATTGCTTATTTTATTTATTTTCATTGTGCAAATTGCTCAGACTGTTATTGAATGACCTATGGACAGTCTAGATTGAAGACTGGAGTTTTATATTGGGCAGTACAAGGAAGAGAAACCAGTAAATGCAAGAGTCTGTGAAGGTTCTCAGTCATCCAGGTCATCGTAGTCAAAGGAGCTTGCAAAGAAAAGCGTCTGGACTTCTTTAAGTTACTTGAAGACGTTTCACCTCTCATCCGAGAGGAAAAGTAAATGCAAGGAAACTTTAAAATGGAAGCAATTTTATATGGATGGGAGTGAAAAAAATGAGCAAGCTGATGCCAGAAACAGGTGGACAATACATATATATATATATATATATATATATATACATACACCCAGCACGCCCCTGCGGGCGGTTTATCCTTCAAGCTCGGGTCCTCTACTAGAGGCCTGGAAGCTTCTGGACAGAGATCTCCGCTGTTGTTCTGCTGGAGCCACTCGCCTAGTCACCGCACCTAGTGCTCTGATTACCACGGGGACCACCGTTACCTTCATATATATATATATATATATATATATATATATATATATATATATATATATATGTATGTATTGCTGTAGTGAGAAAGACTGCCCTTTGATACCAAAGTTGTAGCTAGTTTTTATATTTGTGGATATTTAAAGAAGAGACTGAGTATCTTACCTTTTTTTCTGTAGGTACTCTTTCAAATGTTCACTTGTCTAAATGCATCAAAGGTCCAACAACTTGCCACGGCCCCTTCAGCTATGAAAGGAACAGTTAATATATGCATGGTTTTACCTGCACTTACTCTTGTATAGACTGTATAAATGCACTTGAATACTGATTCACTCACCTACATACATACTTCAGTGAATTTGAATGGTGGTGTATCTCCTTAGCGTAGGATAAAAGCTACGATTGATTAATGCGCACGAACAGTAACACTGCAAGCAGGTAGAACCACATCTCACTGATACAGTTATCCAATGATTTGCAGATCCTTTCATGTGGAAACAAATATATAATACAAACATGTTCCACTGAGTAACTGATGTTGACATAGCATTTTGACAGCTTTACTCTGTATGCACCTTCTGCCTGAGAGACCTGGGTCTTGAGCAGTGAATGCAGTCAATTAGACCTCATAGCAACATGTGTTAATAGATATATCAGTGAGAGAGGAAGGTGAAGGAAATAAAGAGTTCCTGCAGGCTGTAAGACTGAAGCATGAGATAGAGAAACAGCAGAAGAAGGGAAGACCTGCAAAATGTGTGTGTGTTTTTTTTTCTTTTAGTGATATTTCAGTGGTACTTGACCCTCTTGTATGTGTATTGCATGTAAATTTACAAGAAGTGGTTTTTATGTGAATAGCTGGATTAATGTTTAACTATACATGGAAATAGCTACAATTATTTGTCCTGCAAACCCAACAGGCCTTTCAAAACTTTGACCAGATGTGTCTATGCCATTATTCAGCCAGCTATGTAATCAAAGGTGCACCGTCGTTTTTTGACAGGTGTGTGTAATAAATGCGGCCGAAATAAAGCCAACAAACTCTCCTCGGCTGTGCAGTGAGGACCTCGTGGTGGATAAATGGGTCAAAAAACACAGGGGGGATGGCGTAACGGCCTGTTACCATAATCATTGAAGCCATCTATTTTTTCTCAAGCTAAACCCCGCAAAATTGTTTTTGTGCATTTACTTAAGCAAAAGGTACTGCACAAATTTTATGAGAAATCCCTCATTTCTTTTTATGTTGCTTCCCAGGACCAAGATCTTTTCTTATGGTATTGTTGCTTTTTCACTCATTTTCAGTATAGTGCTTATATACAACCATTTGCAGGGGAATATGTTAAGCCATTTAAAAATGACCTAAGGCTTATTCAAACATATTAAAGTCACCTAAGCCTACATGTAACAGACAACTTAGAAAATAACCATTTTTACATTTTGCATTTCTTTCGATATCACAGTTTGATAATCATAATGTCGTATTTTTGCAGCAATAAGGTGATTGGCATAGAGCTATTAACTGAAAAAGTGGCCTATCTTGGCAAAATGAAACTGGACAAGAGGAAATAAAAGAAGTTGCAGTCATAAAACTGTCCACAGCAAATAAGAAGTATCTGGAAGTCAGGTCCATAAGAAATAGAAATACAAGACCTGACAGGACCTGACAGATGCATCTAGCCATTCAGCTGATCGATCTATTGTTTGCCAAACCCTCATCAGAAGGTCTCAGCTGAAAGGTGGCTATCAAGCAGCCATTCTTATGAAAGAGGGAGAAAAGGTATGCCAAATTGAATCCATCTATCCATCCATCCATTCGCTTCCACTTATCCTTTTCAGGGTCGAGGGGGGCGCCGGAGCCTATCCCAGCTGTCGTAGATGAGAGGCAGGGTGCACTTTGGACAGGTTGCCAGTCTGTCGCAGGGCCAAATTGAGTCCAATGAATCCATAAATCAAAATTTGAAATCTTTGGATCAAATTGTTATCGATGTGTGCGAAGGAGAGAGGTGTTAAAGTGTCAAAGCCAAATGTAAAACAGTAAATATGGTGGAGGAATTGTCCTAATTTTGTTTTGAAGCACACACTGAAATATGGTTCTGAGAAGAACTATATTAAAACATACATCATGTTAGTGAGCAAAGAAATAGAGACATGTGATATTTTTTCATGATCCTTAGCAATGAAGGAGGAAAGTTAGAATCAAACATTTGCTATGACAGTCACTCTCTTTGGGGGAAAAAAACCATCATTTGTACAGTCACAGTGATGCAAGCAGCTACTGCCATTGCTTAAGAACACATGACTTAAATCTCTGCTGGTCCTGCATACTAAATTTAATAACCACAGCAGCAATTTTGTCCAATAAGGATGAGTAAATAAGGTAACAGATTATATTATTGAAAAAGACAGTTTAGTCATGTAGGAAATTCAGCTGCAAAATGTACGATTTGTTATTGGAATGAATAATTAATTATTTATTTTATGAATTGAATGAGTTTATCATCATTTTATCATCTCAATTGCTATAAAGTATCTTCAACACAGCACAATGTTTATTTTGTAAATGATGTTGCTACTTAGAGCATAAAAATAAAGCAGGGTATTAAAGTGACTAAGAAAATGTATTATTATCCTACAATTGACAAGTCGCTTAGGAATAGTGCAGTTATCTTTAGTCACTTTAGTGTCTCTCAATCACTTCCACATATTGCTTATTCACAGTTGCTTGCAATAAAATACTATTCATAGAGCCATATTTACGCACTTGAGCATATTTTGCAGCAGGTAAAATATTTCAGTTAATATCAGTGTGAATGGCTGATTAAATTTGATCAATCTCCCACTCTTACTTACAGTGTTACTTCAGTTCATTGAAATTTGCAGGCATACCTTTATTCACAGCTATCTTTAAGTCCCAGCACAGCATCTAAATCCAACTGAGGTCTTGAATTTGACTGGGTCATTGTTGCACCTCAGTTCTTTTCTTCTTTGGCCATTTTGTTGTAGATTTGCTGTTTTACTTGGAATATTTGTCCCGCTGGAAAAATCAGTCTGGACCAAGCTTTAGCTGTTGGACAGATGGCCTCATATTTGAATCTAGAATACAGAAGAGCTCACGGTCAGCTTAATGGCTGCAGGGCGCCCAGATCCTGTGGCTTCATCACTTCTTCATGTCAGTGTTTGATATTTGACATGAGGTGTTTCTGTTAATATGCTGTGGCTGGTTTTTACCAAAAGTGCACTATGGGCAATCATCTCTATCTGAAGGACATTGTCCCAGAATGGCCTGGCCCTAAGGGTGTAATTAAATGGAATTTAACTGTATTTTAGTCAAAATTCTCTCTCACATTGTAAGTATGCTGTACTTTTTGGGGTGTGAGCTGTATTATGGAGTGGCTCCATCTTGTCTAATTTCCAGGTATACTTTAAGTATACTGTAAGCCCGAAACGCCCCTGTATCTAAGATGGGGAAATATTGTCTGTTTTTCTGCTAAATTACCAGGACATTACGCAGTAGGTTACTTTAAAATTAATTACACACTACTTAAATTTACTTACATTTAGGGATGTCAAAGAAAACCGATACTCAGATATTATTTGACACTAAAGTTATTTTCGAATTTGATATTAATTTGCAAGAATATCAATATAAACAGTGCCCTTGTCACCTCCTCCACCTGACACAGTACTTCAGAGTGCACCATTGCATACAAACAGGCACACAGCTCCTCTCCCCGCTAACACTTGAAGAAATTAACATTCATAACACTGAAGAAAACTTTAAAAGAATTTTAAAGAGGTCACCACGGCTCTCATTTCAATAACACTGAAGTATTAGACAGTCATTATAAATGTCACCTTGAAGTCGCACACGTTAACGTTAGCCGTTCAACTGTTAGCAGCTACCCGATAGCCACATTAACCACCTGTTATTAACTTAGCGGCTAGCTGACTGCAAATCAAGGATAGAATATTAAGTCATTCCTTCTGTTGTTGCAGGATGAGGTCAAAATCGTCCCAATGGTATCAAAAATGTTATTAGGTATGGAGTATTGTCCTGGGTTCTTTTTGTAGTAGTTTGAAATTCTAGTATCATTATAACCTTACTTACAGTTGTAACTATAATTACATTGCAATTTCAAATAAAATACACTGATATTCAATTTAATTACAGCTGTATTATCGAGTGTTACTTTCTTGTAATTTTTTTCAGATGCACCTTTGCAAACCTAAGCCATGTTGCCATGTTCTTTTAGAGAGAAGAGGCTTATTTCTGGCAACCCAGGCATACTTTTTCAGTCTTTTACCTCCTGTCTTTTTGTACTGTCATGAACTTTAACATTTAACCCGCTAATGGAGGGATGCAGAGTCGAAGATGTAGCGCTTTGTTATCAGTTTCTCTAACCACTATATGGTCTGACCTTGGGGTAAATTTGGTGGGATGTCCACTCCTAGGAATATTGTTAACACACACTTTAATGTTCCAGACCTGCATACTGAAAACTTCAGCTTTTATTGAAGTGGCCACACTTGTTGATGATCAAATATTAAGTGCATTTCTTTGGAAGTACCTGTTACTGTACCACTGCTGTTACTAACATCAAGGCTTCAGAATATTAGCCACACAAACACAACAATGTAATGTTGTGATTACACGTGTCTTATGGAGGTTGTAAGCAAGGAAGCAAGGAAGAGAAACAAGCAGAGCTGAATGAGACAGAGGGAAGAGAATCTTAATTATGGCCATAATCTTCACAGATTTCACGTTCATTTTATTTTATGTGGCAAAGTTGTCGGCTTACATGCGATGATAAATGGATGGTATGCTCTGTCAGGGAGCTGCAAGGCTTTCAGTGCATTTCCTCTATTTCTCCCTCTACATGGGGTGTCTTCTGTTTAATGACTGACTCCAAACAAACACTGGCAGTTGGAGGAGAGGATGAAGTGTAAAAGGAAAGAACAGTGTAAAGGAAAAGGTGGAGAAAATAGAGAGGACAGAGTATGGACATAGATTAAATGAGAATACATGAGAATGAGGAAGGAAGGGAAAAAAGATTGAGATGTTGAACAGGAACAGGAAAAAAGATGTTAAAGGGATGCAAATGAAGAGGTCATGGGAAGACAATACAACAAGGAAGTGTGAAAAATGTAATGGAAAAAAGCAGAGAATAGGATGATAAAAGCAAGGTGGAAGGATGAGTAAGAAGAAAGCAGAAAGGAAAGAAGAAGAGCTGTAGGAACATTTTTAAAAAAGATTAGAAAATGACGAGGTTAAAAGGAATCAGGGGTGGTAGTAGGTCGGGAGAAAGAGGTCAATGAAAGACAGTGAGACAGGAAAAGAGAACTGTAAACACACAAAGAGTTGGAAACAGTGGAAGAAGAAAAATGATGGAAGGAGAGAAGATGCTTACAGAAATGAGGCAAAAGCAGAACGAAACTCAGTGGAAGAAAGGACATAAAAGTTAAAGAAGAAAAAGACAACATGAGAAGTGAGGGAAGAAACGAAAGAGGAATGATTAACTTCAGCCAACTGGGAAACAAAGCTGAATTGGTCTGCTTCAGTTGTTATTACCCTTTAATTTAGACTTCTAAAAAAATGAAAAAACACTTACAAAAAAATCAGTTTCAATCTTAATCTTGCATTTAAACTGATGTGTTTCACAACTGAACGGTTTATAGAGGTTATAGCTGGGAGGGGGTCCTACATCCAGCAGATGTCACTCTAGAGCGACAGGCGATCCTTTTTACTACAGAAGAGGAAAAAAAAGGACATTAAAAAAAAATCAAATATTAAATGTTCAGGTATATTTTACAAAACATATTCAAATAAATATTAAAACATTATTTTGTTATTATTTTCTTCATCTGCAAAAATAAAATAAAATGAATAAATTGAACCGCATTTCCCACAATGCACTGCAAGGTTGGAGGTTATCTGGACTTGTGTAGATACCCACAACTGCCGCCTGTTTTTAGTGATAAATTAGAACTTTGCTCTGTTTATTGTGCAACACTTATCTTCCGCGCCGGTGTGTGAGTGCTGCGTGTCCGTTAGCGTCCACTCTGCGTGTATATGAGTGACAGCAACGCAGACGCTGAGCGGAACGACAGTCCTGCTACAGACAACCACCCCGCGCTGCTCGACTGCTGCGGAGGGCTCAACAACGTCGATTATTCCAAGGTAAAAGTGAAGCCGTGTCACAGGAAGTTGTTCCGCGTAACGTAGCTCCGCTTCCCTGAGAAGCTACATTTGTCTCTTGATAGACCGACTGAACCGCCCTGACCGCCGGAAAACACAGTCGGTACAGTTTGTAATTTCAAAATAAATGCACGACTTTCTTCATTCGGAGAACACGTGTTTACTATGACCAGTCCAACGCAGTTTCAGCATAAAACACAGACGTAACAATTCTTGTCTGTTTAATTGAGCCATAACATGTATATTTTGTCACATGCAGGGTATTGTTATGCTCTTATTTTGATAAAAACAGAAGAGGTTATGTAACCGGCGCAGGTTAAAAAATGGAGCAGGGAAAGTGCCATGTTTGCTAGCTATTAAATTGTGCATTTCAAAGATAACTTCATCATCATTGAAGTAATAATACAAATACCAAGCAGAACATTTTACATTTTCCATATCCATAAACGAAATATGTGTTAGTAAATTTAAAAAAATGATTAAAGGTTAGGTGTTATTTATTTATTTATATTTATCTAACCCAGCCCATCATATTTTTATTTACATTTTTAAATGTAATTTTTTAAAAATTTTATTTTCATATTTTAATTTGTGTATGTATCTGTTGATGGCTGGCAACTTTGTGCAGATGTTTAGCTTCATTTCCACACATGACAAATATAAATATATGTAAAGACGCAAAATGCAAAAATTAATTGTGTATGCTGTTAGCCTACAGAATCTTGTGAGCATGTAACATCTTATCTGCTGCATATATCTCAACAAAGTAATGCCAACCTGTTCAATTTCCCTTTTCTCTTTTCTTATCCTTCCAGATAAAAGATTAGCTGTGATTAGCCTTTTAATTAAAACACACGGTAGTGTGAAGTGTTTTTACCACCCTTTTGTCCTGCTCCATTAAATCTTGGCAGATATTTACTTACCATTTGCCAGTTTTATTCAGTTTTACCCTCGTAATGTAAGAACTGCAAACCCCTCTCTTGAAGAGGGGTTTGCAAACCCCTCCAAGCTCTTGTAATCCAAACCATTCCTTCAGCAAAGCCTTCAGGCTAAAAAGAAATCAATTTTATGTAGTGACGATGCTATCATGAAGTCTGCAGATCTTTCCTGTTGACTAATTGCAAAATGGCTCACAGTACTTTTGGCTATAATTCCCTTTTGGTGCTGACACTGTGAAGAACACAGAAGACACCCAAAGTAAACAGAGGGCATTAGCCTAAGGACTGATTTTATTGCTTTCCATCACTGGCGTCAATGGGTATAAAGTGGAAAACCACACAGAGGAGCCTACTGTTGAAAGAAATTTTATTGCTGTTGCTGCACTTCATAAAAATTAATTAAAGTAATCTTCACACCCTTCAGTGTGTTTCACTGTGTGATCTGTGATTATTTTGCTCCTGCTTGTTCAATATCAAAGCGCTGTACGAAAGCTTTTGATGAAGCATGACTCCGCGGTAACTGGCCAGTTCAAACCATAAGTCAAGGACACATTGGTCAGATTAGGGAAGATGGTTGTATAATGTGTAATAGACTGTATATGAAAGATGAGCTCAAAATTGTTTTGTAGACTTGGCTTGGAATTGGCCGGTAGAGCCAGGGCATTGTCATCTAATGCTAGTTCTGGCTAGTTAGCTTGGTTAACAAGGTTCATCTGTTATTTATTGTCGTGTTATATGGAATGGATGTGACCTTAATTGACAAGTCAATTTTTTGTTTCTCTTATTTTCCCGTGGTTATTTCTTTCAGATGGACTTGACGCTGTTGGAAGCCTTCCTAAAACACATTCATGTTTACGACTCCCGCTTGTGTATTGCTGTGATTGCCATCCTTTTTAACCCTTTATTTTGGAATGTGGTAAGTGCTGCTCTAGATTGTAGTAGAGCTTTTTTTTTTAGCTACTAAATAAGAGTGTGTATTAGTTTTAATGTGTGTACTTCTCATCCTGTGCAATCAAAACCTTATTCTTCCATTGCCAAAAAGAGCAATTTTTTTCCAATAAATTTTTGTTACACTTTTTGATTTGAAACCTGTGATGGTTACCTTCAAACAGTGAAAGTCAATACTCGAACCAAACAGTTGGATTGGAGGTCTGTTATTGCAAATAGGATTTGTAGTTTCCAGGATGGCTTCAGTGTTATTTCTGCGTTTTTTAGCATAACAAATGTAGGTCATCAGCATATGAGTTATCAGGTTGAGGTCAGAACTTTAACAGGGTCATTAACACTGCCTCAAACCATGACACAGCCTCCATTATTTTACAGATGTCTTTAGACACTCAGTGTTGTCTCTCTTTTTTGTCTTCTTCCAAGTTAAAAGAAGCCACAGATTTTGTTTTGTAATTTGGTGTACCTCAGCCTTTTCTCCATGTTTTCCTTACTTAAAAATGGTTTCTTAACATCCACTCTGGTGACCATTTCTGATGAGCCTTTGGTGAACAATAGGTGGATCAACTGAAGGGGCAGATGCAGCCCTCAGGTCTTGTGTCATATCTTTGCTGTTTATTTTCCTATTTGTTAAGGATAGGACTTTTATGTATTATTAATCTGCTGTAAATAGTTTTCTTTTGCCCTCCCTGTTCTTCTTTTGCCCTCCACGTGTCCACTTTCTTCACGTTTTTAAGGACTAACTGCACAGCATGCTCAGATATGTCATGTTTTTGGCTAATAGCAGTATGGGAGTCAACGTGTTGGCGATTAGTAACTAAGGAAGAGTCTGCATTCATATTTTTAATCCTTTACATCATCAGAGGGTAAAGACTCATTACATAAACCTTTACGTGACGCTCCACAGATGCTCCAGGTATCAAGTGCAGGCATAAGTGCTCACGTCTTTCCCACTGATGGTAGTTATTGAGACAATTAAGTCAACACTGTGGTCTAATTATATCTACAAGTCTACATAATACTGTAAATACAACCTTATGTTACATAACGCCAACTCAACATATTAATATCTAAAGTACGTAAGCATTAGTTAGATTAAAAAACACTTATGTATAACTATACATCTTTAATTAAAACTTCACAAGAGGTCAGACAGATATATTGCATTTTCATATGTCTCATTGGCTCCAGCAGCCTTCATTTACTCTATGATGCTGCTGCTTAACTTTCATTATAACAATAACAATAATAAACTGCTTTGCAGTGGAATTATTCTCTGAAATTGGCCTAATTTAACTAGAGTTTCACTGCTCCAACTGGTTCATGTGTTGGGTTTCCAAATTCATTTAATTAACCTTTTAATGATGACTCACTTGGCCATTTAATCTATCCACCATAACACCTGCACAGCCCAGCAAGAAGCCCCAGCATGTTTGTCTTATGGAAGGAGAAGCCAATTATCTGCATTTAAGTAAATGTCACTGAGGTACTCATTTCAAATCATCCTGTTTCAGCGTTATGATGCAATAGAAGCTTTAAGTGGCTATACTTTAAGTGAGACAAACAGCGTTAGGATTTGCTCATATAGAAAGGTTATCAAACTTTTCACTTTTTTTATTATCTCCTCTGTTTGAGCTACAGTACGGTAATTGTCAAAGTTGTGACTACTCTGGATGGAGGTTTAATTAGATTTTATTGGAATATTATCTTGTTAAAGAGTGACTTAACACATTTGGGATGGATGGTGTTATTCTCGACCCCAACATCAGGCTAAAGGAACTGCTAGTGGGATTTTAAGAAGAAATGACAATCCCTTTGTTGTCACCTAAAGAATAAGGAAGATGATTGTATATAGTGATTTGATAGAAGGTAGTGGAAAAGTAAATGTTACACTCCCAGTTCACTTTTTCTTTTTGTGAATTAATATAATAGATGAATTATGGAGGCAGCTAATAATGCTAGAGGATGTTTGGATTAGACAAGTTTCCTCTTGCTAACTGATCCAATAGATGCCATTTCCAAGAAATATTTGACTGATAAATTGATTGACAATTTTCTTTTTGTTACCAACTAGCTGCTAACTTTGACTTTAATTTAGCAGTCAGGAAAACGTCTGCTACAATGAGAACAGCGTGAATAATAATTAAAGAGGTGAAATGTGATGTGACACCAGTTTGAGAATTTCTACTTTGAAGGTAGTTTATTGTATTTTATCCATTATTATCTATGTGCCAGAAGTGGCCATTTTTAGATGGGATGTTTCTGCTTTGGGTTAGCCATCTTGTGAATGTATGAAGACACAAATATGTATAATGATACAGTGAAGTAATATTAGAATATATATAAACATGCCAGAATTTATTTTTTGTGTTGTTTTGGTAGCTGCCATTATTTTTAAGTGTATTTGCATCTACATGTTTAATTCAGTTTCTGACAAGTTTTATTAAAGCAGGCTACCTGATGAAAGTGTCAAAAAGTCAAAAACGGTGCAGTTCCTCTAGTGCATAGGTGTCAAACTCTGGCCCGCAGGCCAAATTTGGCTCGCAGCCTAATTACATTTGGCCTGCGAAGCCATACCAAATTACTATTAGAGCTGGCCTACTGGTATTATACAGCTAATATATATATATATAGTTTAGTATTAAGCTTTGCTTGTTCCATATTCAGTTTTTCAGCAAAACGTGTTTGAGTCCATAAAAGAGATTCATTCTTATATCTGGAGGAATAAATATATTTCAATAAATATTAACGTTAGCCCGCGACTTTGTTCCAGTTTTGAATTTTGGCCCACTGTGTATTTGAGTTTGACACCCCTGCTCTAGTGGCAACCTAAGGCTGGTTAACAAAGGCACCAGTGCATCAGCATTGCACCCTAACCCTTGATAACTGAATTAGGAGCGTGGCCACTTTGACTGACATAGCCTAGACAGCATCTATTACTTCAAATGATCAAGCTAGACCTCCTCAATGTTTAGTTTTTGTGCCGTTGGTGCCTTTGGGGGCATTTTAAATAGATTCTCTGAAAACATAATGGCCTTCTGTGTTATAAACACCAGCACTACATACAGTCGAATAACCAACTTTAAAGTTGCAATCTGGCACGTGTGATATTATTTATATGCTATTAACATATACTATTTTTAGACTACTTAATTTATTTTAACACAGTAAAATGTTGTAGCCTGAATTATCTCTAAGAAGGATGAGCATTTAATTGGAAAGCTTCCAACACTCTCATACTTCAAAGTTGCCAGTATACTTTATTATTAGTGAGCAATGACATGAAGCTTCTTTTGCTTTAACAGCTGCAGTGTGAGGTACACGGTGCCCTGTTAGTTTTTTTTAACACAACAGGAGATGGTTGAGTTGACAGGAGAGTCTGTAAAAGCAAAAGCGTCTGAGCTGAAGATGTTTTGCAGTATGGAACGACCCAGTAATTATCCTGTGGTCTGTCTGCTGTCTGCAGATTTTTTAGGTAACAGAATTTACAGTAGGTCACAGTCACACTGCATTGTGACAAAAGAACACTTATAAGAACGGAAATTGTTTACTGCTGCACATTTAGAGGGAGCCTAAATGTCCGGGTAAGACTAAAGGCAACTGAAGAACAGTTTGGAAGACATTCCCAGCTTTTGGCTTTGGGACCAAATTCTTTAGGTGTGATCTCCTAAGAAGACATTTCTATTCTGTTTGAGTATGTCAGGAAAATAAGGGCAGTCCTTCTTTCTGCACACTTACATTTTATTACCAAACTGACTGACAAAAATGCTGATGGTTATTTAAAATTTCATTTTTTATGTGCAGGTTTTTTTAATAAGTCTAGTTTCAGACATTTCAGAACCACAAGTGCTCTTTTTCTTTTTCTTTTTTTTTTAAGGTTACCATAAGTTTTATGTAGGATTGTGAAGGTTAAAGCCTTAAAGATTTATCGGTGGTTGATATTTGTTCCCAATATTCAGCCAATAATTGTATTAATATTTGTAACTGTTAATAAATGAGAATTTAAAAAATAGGGAAGAGGCATAAGAAACGAGTGCACTCTGCATCTTGTCTGTTGACAGCACACTACAAACTACAAACACAACAACCTGCTGATCTGAGTGTGAATGCCTAAATATCAAACTACAATCATAATGCCAAAAGTTGGGTTACTAAATGCAAATAAATATAGAAAGCAAAGATGTGCAAAACTCATAAACCCATATTTTATTTACAAAAGAACATAAAAACATCAACTATTTTAAGTTTTAAGTGAGACATTTTACAATTTCAAGAAAAATATTGGCATACTTTAAAATTTATCGCAGCAACCTGTAAAAATAGACAGGAAAAGGAAGTTATACTAAAAAGAAACTGCAGAAGGTGTCCTAGAGAGTTTGGGCAGAAATTCACCATTCTGCAAAAATCTGTCTACAAATTGTGGAACAATTTTAGAATAATGGTCTTCAACATAACATTGTGAAGACTGAATCTCTATAATATGTAATATTACCAAAAAAATCCCCAGAGTCTGCAGAAAATTGTGTCAAAAATTATTAGTGGCTGCCCATGATCTTTAACAGCTCAGGTAGCACCGCACTGACAAAAGACATGTTTCTTTCATAGGACAGGCTGCACGGGCTTCAAAATACTTCAGAAATCACTGTCTGTGAACACAGTTCATGCAGATAACATGATCTAGAAACGTGCCATCTTCTCTGGGCTGAAACTCATTTAAGACGGACTGAGGCAAAGTGGGAAAACTGTTCTGTGGTCAGATTAATTGAAATTGTCTTTTGGGAAACATGAAAGAGGGGAGCAGCTAGTCTGCTTGTTATCAGCAATTTGTTTTCAGACTACATCTCTGATGGTGCATAAGTGCTTATAGAATAACCAGATTGCTCATCTAGAAAGGAATCATCAATGCTTAAAAGTATGAAAACTTTTTAGGTGAACCCCAACTATTTACCTGTTTTTCATATTCAAGTGTGAAAATTGTGTAAAGTATTTCCTCCCATTATCTGAGTTTTATTTTCACCTCTGAAAACACACCAAACGCACAAATATCATTCATATCAACCACTTAATTTCACAGGAAAAATTTGCACAAATTTGCTAATTTTATTATTTTTTTCTTCACATGTAAATAAACAGATCACTGTGTCTGACAGCAAGTGCTCAAAGTGTGCACCAGTACAGAAAATACAATAATAGCATTTTACCTCAGACACACAATTAAACTCTGGTCCGACAATGTGGGTGTCCTTCTTTTTCAGCATGTGAAGATATAAACTAATCTGAACTAAGTTATAAATAACGTTATTTAAAAAGTACTGCCATATTTTTAGATTTGTCTTATGGAAAGGTATCATAAATAGTAGGGCTGCACGATTAATCGTTAGAAAATCGCGATCTCGATTCATACTTATGTGCGATCTCATTTCCAAATGACAACGATTTAAAAAAAAAAAAGAAAGAAAAAAAAAAAAGACGAGGACGATTGTACCGCATTTTGATCCGGGACGTAATCTGCATGAAAACAAGCGCTCACTCTTCCTGCTCAACAAATGACAAGGGCGGAGCCTTATACCACGTGATACAGAAGCTGTGCCGTGAATTAGCAGGGAAAAAACAACGGCGAACACGTCAGGGATGACGAGAAAGTGACAGGAGAAAATCCGTCCTGGCCAAACATCAATAACGGGAACCTTATACAGCGCTTCCCTATACACGTCGAACTTCCGCAGGCACAAAGAAATTACGTGAGAGAATTGTGATCTCAATTCTAAGCCAAAAAATCGTGATTCTCATTTTATGCAAAATCGTGCAGCCCTAATAAATAGTTAAATGAACTGGGAGAAAATCACCTTTCTATATATAAAGCAACATGTAACTGAAATGTTCTATCAGGAGGTGAGAGACATTCTGTAGAAGTTGTTATAGAGTGCTAAAAAAATCAGTATTTCCTGGTCACACAGCTTTTTATTAGAAAACTCCAGGTACCTATTAAAAGTCTCAGCATAGAGGTATAAGTCTACAGTGAGGTACTACTGAATACGTGCACCCACACGTGGTTCGACCTGTAAAAAAGCAATCGCAGCTCGGCAGGTACCAGTCAGGAAGTTTTATCCCATTTGCATTCAAACTTTACACAAATAAAGAAAAGCTGTTTTTTATCACCATATGAGGCCACGCTAGGCTAGTGTTTCCAAATCGTGTTTCTTATGCAACAAAATATCCCTGAACTGTTCCAACGTTTATACTGAATCGGATGATGTAACTAAAATGAGGTGAAGCACAGAGCAGCTGCCCTGTTACAACGTGAAGTCAAGGCGCGCTTCAGTTAATCTTCAAATTAAACATCGTAATGGTGTTTAAAATGCAAGGTTGGTTAACTGCTCTACATCAGGAGGAAAAACAAACATATCAGAATGTCCAACCTTCTGCCTTTGGTCAAACACAAATCGGAGGCTGTTGCTAACACATGCTCAACAAACATGATAAAAACAGACTTGATTTTTGCAGAAACCAGCAAATAATACTAGAGTTGCCATCTTCTAATGGCTACTATTGATAAAACTTCATATTGGAATGTAGAAGTTGTCCCACGCATGTCAGAGAGATACCCCCCTACCGTATGTCAAACCAGTGATTTATAACCATGATAAATATCATAAAACTATATTTCACAACTCTGTAACAATCAATAATCATATGATCAAAAAAATGATCATCAATCTAAACCAAACCATGAAAATAGCTGTAGAAACTGACTGTTATAACTCTCAACATTTGAACCAAAAATGTCACATTTGCATTCATCAGTCTATTAGACCCGTTGCCACTGATTGGGTGTAATTAGACATGCTTCAGCCTTTTCTCCCAGGTACCTTTGCTGTAACAACCTTTCCCCTGAACCGTCTCTGCTGAGGCTTCAGCGAACAGTAGATGGATTTTTTTCTTTCTTATTTCCTAAGACATGACTTTCAGATACTCTTCACCTGATACTTTTTCTTTTTATGCATCCACTTGTCCAGTTTTCTCACATTTTTAAAATCACACTGCATACCATGCTGACATACGCCAAGTTTTTGGCTAATTGCTCTATAGCATTAACCTTACTAGATAAAAAAAAATAACACTATTTTAGGCTTGTTGAATTGTTATCTCATTATCTTTGGCATTTTTCATAGATTCAGATAAAGTGTTTTTGTTATAGGCTGTTACTACCCAAAGATACAATCTAAAATGGGTTGTCAGTTAGGTGCCTTATTTATAACCTTGAATGATTAATAAGTCAGTGTTAAGTGGCTTGAAAAACTAAAGATGGTCTTTGAAAATGGTCATGTACAAGAGCTGTACTAAAAATGAATGAAAAAGCAACCAGTATCCAAAGAAAACTTATAAAAGACCCCCGGAAAGCCTGGATGATTGCTGTTCAAAGCCACTTTACAAAAATTGTCTGGATCCTTGGAAGCAAAATGCGAACAGATTACTTTTTCACAGTACTATATTATTGTACTGAATGCTAAAACGAAGTACCACATATCTCTTCTCATGGTAAAGGTTGCTATCCTTGCTGTAAACCATAATCAGTAAGTCTGCGACTGCAGGAATGACAGTGTAAAGTTTCACCTGAACAAGAGCGTGTGTCAGAGTGCTGTGAGTAATTCTACCAGGATGACTCATACTTGAGGTGAAATCACAAAAGAAGGGGTGCAAACGAAAGGAGAAAAAAAATACTGGCAAAGAAGAAAAAGCAATCCTCCTACTTCTTAAAGTAATTCTTCATAATGTCTATTATATAACCTGTAAAGTAATAGAGCATTAAATCCATAAAAAGGATCATGACGCTCACGTGATAGTTGTTCTTGAAATACTCTGCCGATCACAACCGATTCCTCCCTCGAGAATGCTGCAGCCACGGTCAAACATCATCTTTTTAAGACAGTTAATGTTTTGATTGAAGAAACCCAATCAAAACAGAGTTTTTCCAGAGTTGAAATTGCTGTAATGAATGTTGCTTCAGCAACCACTTTGAAGCATTGAAATATTCAGGATCATGCCCAAATGTTAACAATTCTATCTGTCTCTAAAACAGACCCCGCTGCAGCCATGTTTTCTCTTTCTTTAGTCCTGTGTGTTTAATTCATGACACATCCAGTGCCAGGAAATTGAATTAAAGAAATAACTGGAAAACCTGTGGTCTAAAATTGCAGGCTCAGCAGGGCCAGGAGGGCAGTGTGCCAGAGTGAGGCTGTGACACATTGACCTTGTTATGAAAGGAGGACAATCCTGAGCTTTAGGCCCCAGAAATCAGCCTGTGGTTGCACCGATTCTGGGCCTGGTGCACTTTGTGTGTAGGGAATGGTTGAATCTCTGCAGGCATTACTGACCTCAGCAACACCTGCACAGTGTGGGCTTTGAGCCTGTGTGTGTATGTAGGTTGTCTATATACTGACTTAGGTACCCTGTCTGAGAGCCAGAACACAGACTTAAGACGGCAATATATCTCTGCCAGTCCAGATATTGCACCTGCAGTTTGTATAGAAAACTTGAATATGCTCTTAACTGCAGTGCAACACTGACTGTGATGATTGCTAATTAGCATTACATTGGAATTGTTAATTACTCATGATTTTTACATGTGAATCATCTCTTATAATCAAGTTGTATTGATTGCATAGACATGCATGGTGTATTTTCTGAAAGGCTTGGATGTAGTGTTAAATGATGGGTGTGCTTTTTAGGAGCTAGAATGGGCTTAATTGTCCTGTGTGTAAGCTTTAATCTGTGGCATTTTTACAGTCATGCCACTTCGATCAAACAGTGTTTCAAAAAGTGTTAATTTTGTTGACCAATAATTTTCATCATAGTTTTCATCAGCAAACTTCTTTTTTTTTTTATGAAAACAAGATGAAAACTAAATAAAACCTAATGCACGAGGACTATGATGAAATGCATTGACACTTTCATCAATCTCTTTGTGCAGTAAAGCCAGACGTTAATCTGATGATGATTAGCCGACTAAAACTGAAAGAATTCAGATTCTTGAATTATAAATGAAACTAAATGACATTACAGTCAAAAGACTATGAATAAAACTAAATCAAAATTAACTTTCAAAATTACACTGGTTTGAAGAAATTTGTACAAAAAATAGTATTTTTTTTGTGTTGGGTAGCACCACAAAGTACTAGATTTTTACTTTTTTTTTTTTTTTTTAAAGAGATCCAAATCTGTACATGGTCAGATGATTTGTTTTTGTTCTCTTACATCTCTCAGTAGATTCGTCACCAACCACCATTCCACATAGTGTTATATCTCTGCTTTACTGCTCTACTCTTACTTTTTGCTGTATGTCTTGCTCTCTCATCCACACTGCCCCATCTGCATAACCACTAAGGCATTGATGACGGAAAGACTCAAGTAATTCATATTAGCCTGTCATTCCTGTACCTCAAAGTTGTTAGTAGATACTAGAGATGGCACGATACCACTTTTTTATGTCCGATACCGATATCATAAATTTGGATATCGGCCGATACCGATATGAATCCGATATAGTGTTTTTTAATCAATAAAACTGTTTTTTTAATATCTTCCTGCATTTTGTATAAGTTCATACTCAAGTTCAAGCAAAAACAAACAAACACTAAAGCTATTCTGTTATACCTGTATGTAAAAAAAAAATAAATAAATAAAAAAAAAAAAAAAAATACACTGCACCCAAAATATTTCATAGTTCAGCAAAACTGATCAATCTAATAAACTTAAACCTACTCCATCCTCCCTATTCTGGTATTTTAAAGAGTAAGCAGCCTAACTAATAGGGTTGCAAACTCCCAGCAAAAAAAAAAAAAGGGAACCACCCTCCACCTCATGATGTCTTATTGACGTAATCAACTTTAATTTGATGCAGTGTGAAAAAAATGAACAGAAATCAATTATTTTTCAAGAATAATTAAATAGATTCAACACCTTTCTTCAACAGAATTGCAGACTGCACAGATGGTACCTTCCCAAAGGAAAAAGTACTATAGCTCACTAGGGTATATTAGACTTAATAGTTACTATATACAGTAATGGACTTCTATACATTTTACATCAGATTAAAACTTTGGGTGTAAGATTCGGATAATTATTTATTAAAAGCTAGACATTTTAAATGAGAATAAGAAAGAAAATGACGTCTTTGTGCCCCCTTTCCCTGTTCATGCCCTATCGGGCCCCCTGGCTAAACTTTGCTAGATCCGCCCCTGCACAGTTACCAGCTGTCAGCTGCGTAGAAAAAGATCCTGGTGTAGAAAGTAATAATAAATAAATTCTAACAACAGATTATCAAGCTTAAACATGCTGCTGTTGTTCAGCCGCTGGTTTCCTCTTTCTGGCGCAAAGTGGGCCAAAAACAAAGAAGAGAGACAGACTCGCGACAGAAAAGCCGATCAGCTGATCATTAATCAGTTTCACGATTGAAGTAGCAGCAGGAGAGGGAGGGAGAGAGAGAGGCAGTCGCTCCATATATCTGTTGTTAAGCTTAATGCTGGAATGCTTTACAAACATTCAGAGATGAACTTACACACTTGCTTTACTTCTCTCTGGGAAAACTTCCTCGGAGATGAAATGCTGGTTTGGTAGCAAGGCTCCGAATGCTCACGCTACAGCCGCTCTATCACATGCTCCGATGTACTATGAGCGGTTATGAGCCGAGTTACGCCATGTCACAAGTTTTGTGAGGTGCTTTTTTTGATATTTAATGGATCAGATTACATTTTTTATTTCTCTCCGATATCCGATCCAGTAATTTAGGTCAGTATCGGACCAATACCGATACGTAATATCGGATCGGTCCATCTCTAGTTGAAACCTTATACAATCTTTATTATTTCAAAAGAATCACAGGCAAAGCAGGCAAGTCACGGTTATGCAGTCATGGACAGGTTTGTGTGCCATTCTCCTTTTTCTGCTCTCTGCTTACATCCTCTCTTTCTAAAACTAGCACCTAGGTGAAAGAAAAGGGTTGTTGACACAGATATTTTTAAAGCATTATTTTTGTGCCATTTACATTTGCATCTATCATCACTGAAACCTTTGAATGAGTTTCCATGGCAACAGCCATGTACAATATACCACGTGTTTGTGTAGATGACATTTCTGCTCATATTGTAAAACAAATGCTTCATTCGCATTTTGTTTTCACATAGAAATAATCTTTTTTAGGTGGCATTACATGCATGTTTTGGAGCTATGTATCTAATTCACTGGTAGGAAAGTGGTCAGCTTGTCTTTTCTTGGTTTATCCACCTTGGGCTCATATTCCAGCTAGAATTCACACTTGACTTCAGGCTCTAGGTAAAGAAGGTTTTTATGCAAAGCATGTTCTGATGACCTTAAAAATGTTTGTCTGCAAAACAGTTTGCTTATATTTTGTGGAAAAGGGGCTGACAAAGTCTACTTGAACCTGGACAGGGCTTATAAATGATGATAATTTAACACATTGTCTTTGCTGTAAATGACTGATTGCCAGGAGATAGACTGTAAGATTCTGAAGTTTGAAAAAGAAAATATAGATAATGAGGTAACAGAATAAAAAAGCTCTTATTATTAAGTTACATTATACGGACAAAAGTTTTGGTCAACCCCTCTCAATCTCTACAGTCAGGTATCGGTCCCATTGCCATGAGACTACCACAAAACTTAAGTACCTACCTTGACCCACCTTCACAACCGCAAACAGTTGGGAAAGAATGGGTCACTCTAAAAAGCTCAAAATAGTGCAGTACTTAATAGGACCGTTGCGTCCTATTAAGTGTGTGAAACCTCTTCCCTCCGAGATATTCCAGGATTAACTCTAAGTTTTATTGTTGCAAATAGAAGCATTTAAGAGCAATTCAGCGATGAAACAGCAGACCATGTAAACTTACAGTGTGCCAAGGTAATGCAATGTAATGTTCTACAGACTCAATGACTACAGAATTCAAAACAGACCACCACTGGACTCTGGAGCAGGAGAAATGTGTTCTGTAGAGTGATGAATCCTGCTTCTTACTGGTACTGGTTCTACCTACAGTATCTACCTACATACCTACCAGTGTTTTAGCTTCTTCTCTAGCTTGTGACTGACCTGCTCTATGACTACCACATATTTTTTTAGTCCTCCATCTGTCCTTTTGTTCTCACTTTCCATTTCCTTTGGCACTTGAATGTTATCAAAAGAGGAGCAGATACACATGCCCTATTGAGAGACCTTAAAAGAAATTATCCTCTTTTAGTTTGGTTTTATAAATCAGGACATAATAAAATAATATCTGGTCCTTGGCAGAATGAACAATAACACCAAAAGGTCATACCAGTGTTCAGACAATTTGCAAAAATCCTAAGAACTACATACAATACAATTTTCTTTATATAGCACATTTAAAAACCAAAGGTATGTCGAAGTGTTTCACAGAACCAATTAAGAGCAATAACAGATACAAATACAAATATAGTGACAGGTGGGAGACATAACTAACCAGTAATACACCAGGTACAGTAGGCACAAGCCAAAAGGCTGAAGGTTAAATCATTATAAACATTAATCAGAGCAAAAAGATCAATTACAGTACACTTACAAATGCTTGCTCTAGGAAGCAGGGAAGGCTAGGCTAAATAAATAAGTTTTTAATCGAGATTTAAAAGATTGAATTGAATCAGACGTGCGAATAGCTCGAGGGAGACTATTCCAGAGGTCACCTCTGGTCTTAAGCCGAGATCTAGGTCGCACCAGGAGCATTTGACCTGCTGATATAAGCGCTCTCCTAGGGGTATAAAAGCTAAGGAGATCAGTAAGATAGATGAGCGCGGTATTATTTATGATTTTAAAAGTGAGCAATAAGATTTTAAAATCAATGCGATATTTAATGGGGAGCCAGTGCAGGCCGGAAAGAACTTGAGTAATAGACTCAAACCTACCAGTTAAGAGACGCGCAGCAGCATTTTGAGCTAGCTGCAGTTTGTGAACAAGGGCAGAATGGAGACCAGTATAAAGGGAATTACAGTAATCTAACCTGGATGTAACAAAGGCATGGATACGTTTTTTAAGATCCATATGTGGTATATAGGGCTTGGCCTTAGAGATTAGACGTAATTGATAGAAACTAGATTTAACTACATATCAGACTCTACAAGCTTCAGTCAATGTATTAAATGCTGAAGTTTGTGACAGTACAATTAGGGAAAGGCTGAATAGGTATGGCATGTTGGAAGAGTTTCTGGGCGAACGTCTCTTCTCTCAAAAAGAACATGGCATGTCAACACAAACGCCTCATACCAACTGTGAAGCATGGTGGTGGAGGGGTGATAATTTGGGCTTCGAGTCAACCATTAACTCCTCTGTACACCAAAGAGTCAAATGTGAGGCCATCTGGTTGATGGCTAAAGCCTGGCTGACATCACTGAAACCTTCAGACATCCACCTGGTTGAATTTTGTGTCATGACCTTAGGAGAGCTGTGTATAAACAAATGGGCTATAATTTCTATGCAACAATGTGAGAGACTGGTAAGTGATTAATAATTAATCACTTATCAGGCATTAATAATTATATCTCCATTAGTACCCTTTACATTATTGTTGCTAATTTTTCTACGATGAGTTTAAAATGAAATGAACACGTCCGGTACAACTCACCATTTAGTTCAACGAAACAAGGACAAAGAAAAAGGAATACCACCCTGTTTGTAATGAATCACCTGACTGCACTGAATGTTATCAGCGTGAATATCGATATTTTCTTTTTCAGAATCAGAATACTTTATTAATCCCTAAAGAAGTTATGTGGGTTACAGTTGCTCCAAGACAGTAACAGTAACAGACTAAACTAATTAAATAATACAATATGTTAGAGTTTACAAATGTAAGAAATAGCACTAATATATAAAAATCACTATAAATCTCAAGAAAATGTTTTGAAGTAATGATGTGGACGTAGTAGCACCAAGTATAGCGCATACAGTTTTGTTTATTTCAAAGCCAGTCACTGAAAGTGATCCTAAGATAGAAGCCATTACATGGTGTTTCAGCCTCCAGTTCTGACTGCCCCACTCTGTAGCTGCCACTTATTTGTCTGTATTAAGCTACATCTTTGAGCCTTTCCCTCTTTAGTCCTCCTGCACCGGTCCTTTTCTTCTCCCTTTCTCAGGTCCTTGAATATTATCAGCAGAGAAACAGATACAGACATGTACGTGTGTTTTAGGAGTTCATACCCATACGTCAGTGCACTGAACTGTGACAAGAGTCTGCTAGGACATGAAGTCCAAAGTGGGACCAAGAGAGTTGGTGTTGTGCGGATTTTGAGAGGTTCTTGCTATTTTATTAACAGTCAAGTTGAGGAGGCCGAAACAAACCTCAGACAACGGGGAATTTCCCAGATAAACTCACGCTCACCAACAAAAGTCACAGCATTCATATCAGCTTGTTTAAAGATCACATTGGTAAGATTGACATTTTGTTTAGCTAATCTCAAACTCTTTGCTATCTTTAGTAACTATATACTATCACTAGTATAAAACCCTGAACGGATACCATATATCAGTTTTGTCCCGTCATTAGTTATGTCAAAGCCAGTGCACAACTGTTCCATTCTGAAAGGACACCATACTAATTATAGTAGTAATAAATTCAAAATAGGTTTTAAATATGGGTACTAAGCATTAGTATGGTGTAATATGGTAAAAATATGCTACAAGTAAGGCTATTGACCGGACCTCATACCACAGGCTATACACAGGGGAATCTACACCAAGTCTGTATGGTTTACCGAAAATACATAAACAGGGTGCACCTTTAAGACCGATTGTCTGCATGATCAACTCTGCCACCTATAACATCCCCAAGTTTCTGGCTTTGATCCTCAACCCACTGGTGGGCAGCTCTGAACACCACATCCAGAACACCCTGGATTTTGTTGAGAAGGTGAGAGATGTCATTATGGAGGCAGATGAAACCATGGTCTCGTACGACGTTACATCTCTCTTCACTTGCATCCCAGTCACGGAAGCGTTGGAGGTAGTCCGTAAGAGATTACAGGATGACACCAACCTCAGCAACAGGACCACTCTCAGCATCGACCAAGTGTGTTTGCTTTTGGAACTGTGTCTTCATTCCACCTACTTCACATACAAGGGTCAGTTCTACAGGCAGAAACATGGGTGTGTCATGGGCTCCCCAGTTTCACCCATCGTGGCCAATTTGTACATGGAAGAAGTGGAAAAGAGGGCTTTGCTATCCTACCCTGGAACACCACCAAGCCATTGGTTCAGATATGTGGATGACACCTGGGTGAAAATCAAATCTCAGGACGTACTACATTTCACGGATCACATTAACTCGGTGGACCGACACATCAAATTCACCAGGGAGGATATGAAAAGTGGCAGGTTAGCCTTCTTAGACTGTGAGATTTCCATCAGTAATGGGGGACATCTAAAAGCTGACGTGTACCGGAAACCTACACATACGGATCAGTATCTAAGGTTTGACTCTCATCATCCACTGGAGCACAAACTGGGTGTCATCAGGACGCTACAACACAGAGCGAACACCATCCCCACTGACACACCAGCCAGGGAGGCAGAAGAACAGCACATCAAAAAGGCCCTGAGTAAATGTGATTTCCCAGCTGGACTTTTGTCAAAGCTGGAAAGGCACCTAAAGAAAGCTCCAGCCGATCCAGGAGAGAAGGACAACCGATGCCCAAGCGAAAACCTGTAGTGATCCCATATGTGTCAGGAGTATCGGAACAGTTGAGACGCATTTTTTCTGAACACCGGGTCTCTGTGGCTTTTAAACCCCAAAACACACTGCGCCAAAAATTGGTCCACCCCAAGGATCGGGTCCCCCGACACAAATAGAGTAACATAGTGTACGCTGTTAAGTGCCAGGAGGATTGCCAGGATTTATACATTGGGGAAACCAAACAACCTTTGGCGAAGCGGATGGCACAACACAGAAGAGCTACCTCGTCAGGCCAGGACTCTGCAGTCTATTTACACCTACAGGCTAGTGGACACTCTTTCAAGGCCCATTGTTCCTTCAGTGGGCTGGTTTCAGTCATTATGCAAATGTACTGTTTATAAGATTGGGGAAACCTGCAGTCAGCTGAGACTGAAGAAGTCACTTGGATGAGTGACGAAACGTTTCTCCCAGAAAACGCTACGTCCAGATGAACAGAATCAACTTTTGGAGGCTTTTTTTTTAAGGTAATTGAAGTGGAATGGTAGTTCTTACAACAGTTCAAATGTAATTTATGACTCTTTATGGCAGGACTGTACACCCCATCACAATAAATGGGGAAATCTAAAACTTATTTGGCCTCCTATGGCACTATTTAGCAGATTATTGGATAAGAAATCAGTAAATATAATAAAGTTATAAAGTAAATAACTTTTGGTTTAGTTTTAGCAAATGTTGATTTTGATTAATAAATATGTATTGTTTTGTGTTTTAAAAAAAGTAATGGCACAAACATATCCAGTCCAGTTCTCCCCTCAAAAATAGAGGTTGGTCTTAGTGGAACAAATAATTATTATGCCACCTAGCACATGCATTATTAATCCCACCGTATGTGAGGATAAAACTGCTAGAGCAAACAGCATATTAATAGTCATGTGAGCTTCTCTCTACATATTAAGATGGTGTCGGTCATCAGGTCTGTGCTTCCCAGTGACCTACATTTGAGGAAACAAAGGGCTTATCAGCTAATGCTGTCAGCAGAGGTCGGGGAAAAACAAAAATGATGACAACTGGAGACTCTCGAGTTTAGCACCACACCCTTTTCAGCAATATTCTGTGAATTCGCTTAGACCAACTTGGATTTGGTACTCTCTGATATTATAGCAATGACTTAGTAGAGTGTTACTGCTAAAAGAGATGGCTGGATCCATGAGCGTAACCAGAGATTTGACAATCATCATCTTTGTCTTCTAGTCAGAAAGTTCACATGGGCATTTTGGCCTCAAGTGACTGAAGTCAATTAGAGCAGATGCATTTGTTTCAGCGATGCAAGAGATACTCGTGTATTTATCGCTAGAGTGAAGAACTGAAGTTTCAGTTCATTGCTTTTACGATTTTATTCACTAGATTTTTTTTTTTTACTTGCAATCAATTACACTGATTGCAAGATTGACATACAATTCAATTCAATTCAATTTTATTTATATAGCGCCAAATCACAACAAATGTCGCCTCAAGGCGCTTCATAGATACAGAGAAAAAGCCCAACAATCATATGACCCCCTATGAGCAAGCACTTTGGCGACAGTGGGAAGGAAAAACTCCCTTTAAACAGGAAGAAACCTCCGGCAGAACCAGGCTCAGGGAGGGGCGGCCATCTGCTGCGACCGGTTGGGGTGAGAGAAGGAAGACAGGATAAAGACATGCTGTGGAAGAGAGACAGAGATTAATAACAGATTCAATACAGAGAGGTCTGTTAACACATAGTGAGTGAGAAAGGTGACTGGAAAGGAAAAGCTCAATGCATCATGGGAATCCCCCGGCAGCCTACATCTATTGCAGCATAACTAAGGGAGGATTCAGGGTCACCTGGTCCAGCCCTAACTATATGCTTTAGCAAAAAGGAAAGTTTTAAGCCTAATTTTAAAAGTAGAGATAGTGTCTGTCTCCCGAATCCAAACTGGAAGCTGGTTCCACAGAAGAGGGGCCTGAAAACTGAAGGCTCTCCCTCCCATTCTACTTTTAAATACTCTAGGAACAACAAGTAGGCCTGCAGAGTGGGAGCGAAGTGCTCTAATAGGGTAATATGGTACTACAAGGTCATTAAGATAAGATGGGGCCTGATTATTTAAGACCTTGTATGTGAGGAGCAGGATTTTGAATTCAATTCTGGATTTAACAGGAAGCCAATGAAGGGAAGCCAAAACAGGAGAAATATGCTCTCTCTTTCTAGTCCCTGTCAGTACTCTTGCTGCAGCATTTTGGATTAGCTGAAGGCTTTTCAGTGAGTTTTTTGGACATCCTGATAATAATGAATTGCAGTAGTCCAGCCTGGAAGTAATAAATGCATGAACTAGTTTTTCAGCATCACTCTGAGACAGGATATTTCTAATTTTAGAGATGTTGCGCAAATGGAAGAACGCAGTCTTACATATTTGTTTAATATGTGCGTTGAAGGACATATCCTGGTCAAAAATGACTCCAAGGTTCCTCACAGTGTTACTGGAGGCCAAGGTAATGCCATCCAGAGTAAGAATCTGGTTAGATACCATATTTCTAAGCTTTTCAGCGCCGAGTACAATGACCTCAGTTTTATCTGAGTTAAGAAGCAGAAAGTTAGTGGCCATCCAAGTCTTTATGTCTTTAAGACATTCCTGCAGTTTAACTAATTGGTGTGTGTTATCTGGCTTTATGGACAGATAGAGCTGGGTGTCATCTGCATAGCAGTGAAAATGTATGCTATGTCTTCTAATGATGCTGCCTAGGGGAAGCATGTATAATGTAAACAGAATTGGTCCTAGCACTGAACCCTGTGGAACTCCATAATTAACCTTAGTGTGTGAAGAGGACTCTCCATTTACATGCACAAATTGGAGTCTATTAGATAGATATGATACAAACCACTGCAGTGCAATACCTGTAATACCTACAGCATGTTCTAATCGCTCTAACAGGATATTATGGTCAACAGTATCGAATGCTGCACTAAGGTCAAGAAGGACAAGCACAGAGATGAGTCCACTGTCAGAGGCCATAAGAAGATCATTTGTAACCTTCACTAAAGCTGTTTCTGTGCTGTGATGAACTCTGAAACCTGACTGAAACTCTTCAAATAAACCATTCCTCTGCAGATGATCTGTTAGCTGTTTGACAACTACTCTTTCAAGGATTTTTGATATGAAAGGAAGGTTGGAGATTGGCCTATAATTAGCTAAGACTGCTGGGTCTAGAGATGGCTTTTTGAGTAAAGGTTTAACTGCAGCCACCTTGAAGGCCTGTGGTACATAGCCGATTATTAGAGATAGGTTGATCATATATAAGATCGAAGAATTAATCAATGGCAGGACTTCTTTGAGCAGTTTTGTAGGAATGGGGTCTAAAAGACACGTTGATGGTTTGGAGGAAGTAATTATTGAAGTTAACTCAGAAAGATCGATTGGAGAAAAAGAGTCTAACTTAACATCAATGGAACTAAGAGTAGCTGTAGATAATATTACATCTGTGGGATGATTATTGGTAATTTTTTCTCTAATGATAAAAATTTTATTTGTGAAGAAGTTCATGAAGTCATCACTAGTTAACGTTAAAGGGATGGTTGGCTCAAAAGAGCTCTGACTTTTTGTCAGCCTGGCTACAGTGCTGAAGAGAAACCTGGGGTTGTTCTTATTTTCTTCAATCAGTGATGAGTAGTAAGCTGTTCTGGCTTTGCGGAGGGCTTTCTTATAAAGCAACAAACTATTTCTCCAGGCTAAATGATGATCCTCTAAATTTGTGACACGCCATTTCCTCTCCAGATTACGAGTCATCTGCTTTAGGGTACGTGTTTGAGAATTATACCACGGGGTCAGGTACTTCTGATTAGAGACCTTAGTTTTCACCGGAGCTACAGTATCCAGAGTCGTACGTAGTGAGGAGGTGAAATTATTAACAAGATAATCGACCTCTGTTGGGGTAGCGTTCAGATAGCTGCTCTGCTCTGTGTTGGTACAGGGCATTGACGATGATAACAGTGGCTGGATTATATTCTTAAACTTAGTTACAGCGCTTTCAGAAAGACATCTACTTTGATAAAGTCCACTCTCCACTGCTGCGTAATCAATTATTGTAAATGTAAATGTTATCAGGAAATGATCAGACAGGAGAGGGTTTTCAGGAAACACTGTTAAATGTTCAGTTTCTATGCCATATGTTAAAACAAGATCTAGAGTGTGATTAAAGTGGTGGGTGGGTTCTTTTACATTTTGAGAGAAACCAATTGAGTCTAACAACAGATTAAATGCCATGTTGAGGCTGTCATTTTTAGCATCAACATGGATGTTAAAATCACCCACAATAATTATTTTATCTGAGCTCAGAACTAAATTAGATATAAAGTCTGAGAAATCAGACAGAAACTCTGTGTAAGGCCCAGGTGGACGATAGATGATAACAAGTAAGACTGGTTTCTGAATTTCACAGCTGGGGTGGACAATGTTAAGCATCAGGCTTTCAAATGAATTAAAAGTCTGTCTTGGTCTTTCATTAATTAATAGACTGGTGTGAAAAATTGCTGCCAAACCGCCCCCTCGACCTGTGCTTCGAGATTTCTGGTAGTTAGAATGACTCGGGGGTGTTGATTCATTTAAACTAACATAATCATCCTGCTGCAACCAGGTTTCTGTAAGGCAGAGTAAATCAATTTGTTGATCAATTATTAAGTCATGTACTAACAGAGACTTGGAGGAGAGAGACCTAATATTTAATAATCCACATTTCACTGTTTTACTCTTTGGTTCAGATGTGGATACTGTATTGTTCTTTCTTTGTAAATGTTTAAGTTGTTTGTTGCTGGTTTTTAGTTTGTTTTTTGTCTTTTTGGAAGCAGACACAGTCTCTATGGAGATGGGTTTTTGGGGGGGTAGCAGGAGGAGAGAAGCTGCAGAGAGGCGTGTAAGACTGCAACTCTGCTTCCTGGTCCCAACTCTGGATAGTCATGTTTTGAGGGGTTTAATAAATTTGTCGATATTTCTAGAAATGAGAGCTGCTCCATCCAAAGTGGGATGGATGCCATCTCTCCTAACAAGACCAGGTTTCCTCCAGAAGGTTTGCCAATTATCTGTGAAGCCCACATCATTTCTGGGACACCACTCAGACAGCCAGCAATTTAAGGAGAACATGCGGCTAAACATGTCACTCCTGGTCTGATTGGGGAGGGGACCAGAGAAAACTACGGAGTCCGACATTGTTTTGGCAAAGTTACACACCGATTCAATATTGATTTTAGTGACCTCCGATTGGCGTAACCGGGTGTCATTACTGCCGACGTGAATTATGATTTTACTGAATTTACGTTTACCCTTAGCCAGCAGTTTTAAATTTCCTTCAATGTCGCCTGCTCTGGCCCCTGGAAGACAATTGACTATGGTTGCTGGTGTCTTTAGCTTCACATGTCTGAGAACAGAATCACCAATTACCAGAGTTTGACCCCCAGCGGGTGTGTCACCGAGTGGGGAAAAACGGTTAGACACATGAACGGGTTGGTGGTGTACCTGGGGCTTCTGTTTAGGACTATGCTTCCTCCTCACCGTTACCCAGCCGCCTTCTTTCCGCAGCTGCTTGGGATTTGCCGGGGAACAGCTAGCGGGGCCTACGCTATCTTCGGCTGCACCAGCTACAGGGGCCTGGCTAGCTAAGGGTGAGAGAAGGGTGCAAAGCCGAGTCTCCAGATCAGTAATCCTGGCCTCCAGAGCTGCAAATATGCTACATTTGTTACAGATATCATTACTGCTAAAGGAGGCCGAGGAGTAACTAAACATCTGACACAATGAGCAAGAAAGTGCAGAAGGAACAGGTGAAGTAGCCATGGTGCTAACGGGTCGGCTACGAGCTAAGCTAGCGAAACAGTACAGAGACAGTGAGTGAATACTTTGGCTATAAATTAGGTAGTGAGTACACAGAAAGTGTGCTTCGGATGAAGCACGTGAAGATTATACTGTGAAAAAAAAGAATGTATTTAAAAGTTGTTAATTAAACTGCTAAGCAAATAAGCTACTCAGAAACACCACTGTGTTTGAGCAGGAACAGGAAGCGATACTATACCACAGAGCGAGCGAACACCAAGTGACAGCCAGACATGACCTCAGATGTACCTACACAGCGTAGGCTAATGTCTGCGTGTTTTGGTGAGTCACACCAGTGGGCACAATGGAAACAGTTTCGAGATTGTTGATGTTTTCTTCTGGTTGTCACATTAAAAGTCTGATATGCTGTTTGATTTGCTATAGTTAAAAGAAACTGATGCTGGCATTTCAAATTGGCCTAAAACATCAGCCCCAAACATCGTAGTTTTTGAACAAAGTCTTTAAGATATATATACACAAAAATTTGAGAACTTTCTTTTTCAAATAAGTACAAACTTGCTGGCTCTATAGGAATTAAGAGGGGGGGGGGGACAAACAAACAGAAAAAGCATGTCTGAGTTTGCAAAGTTGCATTTAAACAAATTACACAAATTCTGGAATTTGATGTCCATTGGACAGCAGGTCCAAAGTGGAGATGTTTGGCCATAATGCATAGTGTCATGTTTGGCAAAAACCAATCACAGCATATCAGCATAAACATCTCATACCAACTGACAGGGCTTGGGCAACTTGCAGTTACTTAGTTGACCATGAATTTCTCTGTATACCAAATTATTTCAGAGTAAAATGCACGGTAATCTGTCCAACGGCTAAGGCTTGTCACAAATGGTGTTTGTTAAGTTAATGGTGCTAAATGTGGTTCAACAAGTCACTGAATCACGGGCATCCATACACTTAGTTTTTTACACAGAAGGACTGGAGCAAAGTTTCCTGCTTAGAGTTAAATTTTTGTCATTATGGGAGTGTTTAATCAGTTCCATTTGTCTGTCTGTCTGTTTATTAGCAGTCTCCTCGAGCTCGAAGTGAAAATCATTTTAGTAAAAATCAGGTCAAAGTCACACCAAACGTGACAATCAGTTAAAACTTTATATTGTCCGCAAGGTCTTCAAACTTCACAAAAATATACCAGGCCTTTAAGACTACCTAGGTTGGCTAATCCTTTGAAGTTGATCTTCATTGTTAGGGCCCAAGGTAAAAGTTGACCCTAACATAAATTTGAAGGAAACCATATCGGGTAATATATCATGTAAAAGGGCATGGGCTGAGCTGTATGCCACACTTGTTATTTTTTTAATCCATCGTCCTGTGATGTCACATTAAAGACATAACGTTTCCAAAATCACACACTGCACGAATATATCTTAAAATCTCAAGTTTTTATAGCTTATAGAAGCCAAAGATTTCAGCCAATCCTGCTCCATCATATGGATAAACATAATAACATTTTAGTTATGTAATGCTTCGAGGTCAGGGTCACACAAATTAGGAAAAAACTTTAGTTTCCATTGGATCATCTCCCAACATTAAAGGAATATATTAGTGATTGGGAGACATGGGCACTTTCTTTCTTTGAACTCTTTAAAACATCAATAGAACAGAACAATGACACAAAATCATTAATATACTACACTAGATTTCTGTGTTAATAATGCTGATGTCAGCACCAATCATCTGTGAAAATAATGCATATGCCGTTATTTGGGATTTTCATATTACCAATGCTGATATTACCTTAAAACATCATCAGGTTTTCGAATACCCCTGTTAAACTTCATCCTAACCAGTGTAGGTTTTTTTTCTTTCTTTGGTGTATACCTTTAGAAAATCCATTTTATTGCCTTGCGATTGGCATTGTGGTATTTAAGTTATAGCTGTAGAAGCGTATAGGACGAACAGTTTAGTAATGAATGGTTACTAAAAAGTCTATATAAAAATGTAGAAAAATGTATGAATTATATCAGGCAACTATTCTTCAAATTTGTGTTGTTTTTTTGTTGTTGTTGTTCATTTAATAAGCAAAAACAAAAGTTATATGACAATACATTTTCGGGATACGATACTGTTGATGAAAGGACTGTCAGAAAAGTTCCTGTTCTGATTTCATAGGTCATTAATTGTAAAAAAAAAAAAAAAAAAAAGTCTTTGTCGATCACATTGCGTTATTTGTGTGTCCTGAACTTAACAAACACCAACAAAAATGGATAAAGACGGAGTATTAAAGGTCACAGTGTAAAATGTTTTTGCACCTGGAGGGCAGTGTGATGTAACTGTGACGATAACAAACTGGGTACATCATCAGCTTTGAAGCAGCAAGCAGTTTTTACGTCTTTTTGTTCTCTTATTTTAATCGTTATGACCGGGACCAAAGTAATACAAGGAGAGCATTTAGGCCTTTAGTCTTCCCATCTGCGTGCATTCAAGTCTGTGTTTACAAAGCCTTTAAGCATATCAGCTGAATCCTTTTTGGTGACATTACTGGGGTGATATAATAGTCGTCCTCTTGCGCCTGTGGCGTGATCTCATTAGACTTTAAACTAGTACAAAAAGTATCCTTCATTGTTACTGTTACTATTTTCTGTCCTCTAAAATAAATAGAATAATTAGCCACAAATTAATAGTCTCACCTACTAAAAGATTAGAGCAACATATAATTACTGTAGAGGTGTTTGAACCTACTTAGATAGACAGTGGGGTAAAAGTATTTGACCCCTGGTGAATTTATGATTTTTACCATTTACAAAGCGGCCTGTAATTTTTAATAGACGTTTTGTTTGTTTGTTTGTTTGTTTGTTTGTTACCTAAATTAATGTAGATTCTTGTGACAGAAATAAGTCTTTGATTTACAGCTTGGTGGAATAACTTGTTGGTAAGCACATCTGTCAGACATTTCTTGTAGCTGGTCACCAAGTTTCCATACTTCTCAATGGGAATTTTTACAGATATCTGAAGTTTCAGCTCTCTCAGTAGATTTTCTGTTGACTTAAAGTCCAGAGACCAGCTAGGCCAACTGCATGAACTTAATCTGGATGGACAACCTACCTGTGATTCATGTTTAATGTCCTAACTGAGCGAAGGAGGTTTTCTTTCAAGACTTTTCAATATCTTCCTCAGTGCAATGCATTCATACTTAACCAAAGTAGCATTGTATCTAACCACTAATCAGAGACTGTGTTTTTAAAGTGTATCTTTGATCAATTTGTTGATAGCAGCCTGTTGCAAAAAGGCATCATTTGTTTGCATTGTTTTTTTTGTTATTCATCTGCTGGGGGCAATAAATGATTACACACAATAACATTATAAGTGATTCAAACTATGTTCAGTCTTATCTCAATCTTACAGGACTCCAGGAATCTGTCCGTATGTGTAAGTTTAGTTTGCTTTGTGTATTCTGTCCTGGCAGACAATTAATCAAATATTCACCAGTTTGTGTGTATCCTTGTGTTCTGTCCATGTTCTTGTTCTCTTTCTCCTCATTACTCCAGGACGGCACACATCCATGCATTAATGTACTTGGCTGAGTCTGTGTGCAGGTTGTTCTCCATTGCATGTCTTTTAATACAGTGTACAACACACACAGACACACAAATGCAAAAAAATTTCACCTTCTTATGAGGCTAAAGTTCAAGGTGACATTCTGTCTGCAGGGTGTGAAAATTATAACCTCCATGCATGCCGTAGACTCTGCTTGGAGTTCTGTTGTTACTATGTTGCAGAGGGTGTCTTGAGGTAATAATCAGTTGGGGCTACTTTTAACTATGTTTTCCCATTTTACCTCCTTAGACATGGTTCCATCTATCTGTTGTCCTGACTTGAAGTCCAATCAAGTGCCTGTATCTCAGATTTAAGTGGGCTGATAGGGATGCAGGTGTAGCCTGTTACCTAAGCCTTGATTGAATTTGTGCTGAAGAGCTGCTAGTTCTCCCAATGTGGCGCCACTGCCTGTACTCTCCTCATCTGTGCCTGCTGTTAGTTTCACCGCTTGATTAATGATTTGATAGCAACATCAGTAGTCTGCATACAGAACACCTGAATATTTTTAGCATACGCCATCACCCAGTGGATGGTTGCAAATCAGGCTGAACGAGGCAAAGAGGCCCACTGCCTGATCAGAAGAGAGTGTACTAACATAAATGGCCTGCTAACATGGATTATGGAGGTATGTTTGTTGGGTTTGAGATTACTAATACTAGCTAAGCTAATCTTTTTTTTTTTTCATGATAGTTACAGTAGATACAGTAGATAATTTATAGTCCTAACCTAAAATAACCAAATAATTTTAAATAAAGACCTAATATTTATTAAATTAAATAACTAAAACTTAAATAATACATATGAAGTATACAATCCATGTGTCTAGCAAAAGGATTTGCTCCACTGTCAATCCCTCTAAGCCACAAAAGTAGAAATTTTAGCCCTTTATAGTGATAGATTTTTATGTACATGGACGTGAATCGTATCAATGAAAACTTGTGTTTAGGGAAACAAAAGACGTGGAAAATTGGTGTTCAAAAACAGTAGACTAAAAGTAGAGACTATTGCACAAACTGCCATGAGACTGTGGTTTTTTGTGAGGGGGGTTTTTTGTTGTTTTTTTATACAAAGTCGTCATTTTATTTTTTCCAGTGAAAGTCATGATTATTCTCTTTTGACATGGACAGCGAGAGAAACCGTGGTCAATTAGTCACTGCTGTTACTTGTTTGAAGTCTGCTCCCTGGGGTGAATGTGTAGTTGGTGCATTGTAACATCCAAACAGCAGTGCATTCAGTGCAATTTCATCTATAGTGTTTTATCGTCCTTGTGCCAGTAGTTACTTTTTCCTTGTTAAAGTTTACTTTATATTTTTTAGGTCAATGTAGAGGGAAAGACACAGTAGAACCCAACCCAACCCCCAAAAAACCCAACATGTCTTTATAAGATGGTTTAAAGTTTTTTTTGTACTCAGCTGTAAACGCAAATGGGATTTTGTCGTTACCCTGCAGGCCAAGTTTGAATGTGATAAGTTTAGAACGACTGAAGTAGGACTTTCAAATTGATACCATAGATCGGGGGTAGGCAACTCCAGGCCTCGAGTGCCGGTGTCCTGGAGGTTTTAGATGTGTCCATGATCCATCACAGCTGATTTAAAGGGCTAAATGACTAAATGACTCCTGTCTTGAAGTTTTGAAGTTCTCCAGAGGCCTGGTAATGAACTAATCATTTGATCAGGTGTGTTAACCCAGGGTGGGATCTAAAACCTGCAGGACACCGGCACTCGAGGCCTGGAGTTGCCTACCCATGCCATAGATGCATCTACTTAAAATCTTGGACGAGATAGAATCTGAGTCACCTTGGCATCAAGGTCAAAGGTCGGAAGTCATGTTTTCTGAAACTCTTGTCAGTGCGATAACTCGAAGGGAGTCACCTAGGATTTTGAAATTGATACCATATGTGTAACTACTATGAGGCTGAGGGGTACCACTGGACACTGCCAGCATTTTTTGCCTCATCCTTTTATTTATTCATTTTTCCGAAATCTTATTTCATTGTCGTGCATCTATCTGTGTTTCTTGACTGTGTTGCGTTTTCTTGTTTTTCTGTTAGACAAACTCTTTTGAAATGGTTTGTAAAAAGTGCTGCCATGTGAAAGGTTTTACTTATCAAGAAGTAAAAACATCATCTGGTCGTAATCAGATAAACATGACCTCAAATGAACAACACATGATATTGTGTCATTATTTATTCAACAGCATGAGACACATTGCAGAAGCAGAGCAGGATTTATTGGCTTGGAGAAACACCTTTAGGACCAATGACTTTATCAGCCTCTCACATGGTTGCGGAAAAATTTGTGGTCACTCTTCTGTATAAAGTTGGTTCGCAGGCATTTGTTTATGCCACACCATTTGATTTGGGTTTTGCAACACATCGTTCTTTTTTGTGAGCTATTTAGACCTTTCTTTGATAATGTGCATGGATCATTGTTGCTTTACCTATTGGACAGATGGCTTCACATTGGACTGCACAGTGTTTTAGGTAGACAAAGGAGTTCATGTTACTGTGGCTGCAAAATAAGTCCAAATTATTATACCTCCACCAACGTGCTTGACAGTTGGTTTGAGGTGTTTGTGCTGATATGCTGTATTGTGTATTATGGGCAGTCATGACCACTTTGGTCTTATCTGTCCAAAAGACATTGTTTGTGAAGTTTTTTTGTCCTCCTGACAAACAAGCCATACTTGTTCAGTCTTTTTCTAATTGTACTGTCATGAATTGAATCTTTCCTATTGAATAAGCTTTTGATCATTTTTTAAAAAAAGTGATGCCCTAGTATATAAAACCTCAATATTTAAAGAGGGTATCCATTCTTTTTCACATTAATGTATAAAGTATAATAACATGGATTAGCCTGAGTCATCTGGTATATTTAGCAGAAAGTAATAAAACTCTTAATATCAATGGCTAAGAATTTGACTGGTCACAAAATGTCCTCCTCTCTTAGGCGAGTACACTCTGTACCTCTTTTGAACCCATCTCTTTACATTTCATTTATATTCAGTTGGAGCTTAAACTGTAGTTTTATCAGGGACACTTGAATGGTTACATAATGTTTCCTCTCTTATTTTTGACATCACCTAGTTCTGGCATTACCAGGTTGTCATGACGTTTTCCTATGATTTTCTGTCAACTCCGGAAAAACCTATAATAGAGATATAATGGACACATGTAGGGAGGGCAGATATGCTTACGTAACATTAGATGTACATGGAAACCTGCCTGAATGACTGAAAGACTAGATTCAGGAGAATGAGTGCTAGCGCAGAAGCTAATTTATTATTAATTGACCAAATAGTTGTTGGCAATTTTATCAACAGGTGTAATTACTTCTCGTTTATATCTGTATATTCAACTTTTTTGGCATACACACATTGTTAAATACATTTTCAACATCCAAAGTTGGAGCAACATCATATTAAGCTTTATTCGTTAGCTACATTTAGCTGGAATCTTTTAGGATCTGCCCATATAGCACAGCATTTTCTGTTTGTGTTTCCACTGATAGTTTAGCACAGTCTAGTAGGGGCTGGTGTAGTGGTGTAGGTAGGGTTGCCAACAACTATCAAATAAGAGACCCTCTAGCATGCCAGAAGCACAATGCACAGAAAGCTGGGCATAGTGTAAATAAGTGCTGTATGTTCATGCAGCCCATGAGTGACCCTAGAAAATTTGCAAGGTGTTTTTGGCCAACTGGTCAGGAAATCTTTTCTCTAGTGACCAATTCAGGATGACATTTGAGCAAGTATATGACACTGGCAGTAAAGCAGAAGATGACCTCTTTTATAGGTTATTCATCCCAAAATTGAGGTGCTAGAATGAGTCAGTTTATTATGTGATACAAGGAATTGTGAAGCTGATGGGGCGCTCTCACCAGCATATAAAAGAAGGTTTTCTTATTTTTGTATTGAGCACACATCCTGCCTTTATTTTATTTTATTTTTTTTAGATCAGTGCCACTTACTTTGAGTCTCAAAAAGAACCATTGTGAAAATGCTGGTAAAAGAATATGTTGATGTGTTTGTAAAATGCATTGCGTCATCATTTCAACACAAACCTGCTATCTGCAGACCTAATTATTATTTATTCCCTCCACTGTAGCTCTCTGCACTAACTCTGTTAGGAGGCAGAAGAAAAATGAAGGAATGAAAAAGGAAATGTCAGCATAAGGCTTGCTGAAGGCTGGGATTTAAAAAACAAAACAGACGACATGAGCTGCAGAGAAAGGGGGATTAATTCTTTGATTTAAGCTTTTCATCTATTCTAAAAATGCAAAGAGAGCTGCCAGGTTTTCTCAGCATGCTTAAGCATGCTTTCTCAGCTGCTTCTGATTGCTCTTGAGCAGGTAGCGCTAACCCATTAACAATGCAATTTATACCTGGGGATTGCTGCACTCCATAAAGGACTCGTTACCACTTCTTAACATTTGTTTCACCTCACCTTTATATTTATATTCCTCCTCTTTTTTCCTACCTTGCCGCTCCTGAACATAGAAAAGCTGTTGCCATGGTAACATTTGTGCCTGTGGGATTCATTTTTGTTGTTTTGGGTTTTTTTTACAGTCATCTATGCATTTCCTTAGCCCACTGTCAGGTGGTAATTTTAAGTTTTTCAGTCATTTCATAAACAGCACTTTGAGTTGCTAATGCCACTGAAAGGTTCACCATATGGACAGATGGGTTTAACGCCTTTTGTGCTGCATAAATGGGTAGGATGTGACTATTTTCCATTCTCTTTTTTTGGGAGAGAAGTGCATTTTGGACAATGCAACTGTGACCAGTTAGATAAGATTCTATGGCGTCACTCCCTGCTGGATATGCACGGTACTATATAAAGAGCTTAAAAAAAATAAACACTTGTCAATAGCCAGCAAGAGAATACAGCTGTGTGGAAATGCACCAGCTGTTTCAGAGGTGAACAAATAAACTTGAACAAATAATCGCTTCAGGGCAGAACAACATGTGCAAACAAACAGCACTCTTCTGTCTCTATCACGGGCACAGTATTTCAAAACTATAGACAAAAGTCATAATATTTAGCTATTTAAGGCTCAAAGCCAGATACCAAAAGCAAACAAGATCTCTCTGTCTCTATACGAGAAACTGCTGTGGTAGCCAAAGCATCCTGTTTTATTTTTTTTCTTTTGGCTTCTTTTGGCTGCTCTTTAGCAATTGACACAGCAGTGTATCTGTGTTATGTTCCCCTGAGGGGTCTAGGCGGTGAGGGGGAAGTAACAAAAAGTGTCCGGGTCAGAAAAAGGAGGCAAGGAGGCAAAAGGGTTAAATTAAAGAGTTTTATTAAAGTTTCTATTAATACCAACTAAAAGAGACGGACAAGCCGCTATCGCCATTTAAAGGAACAAACAAAACTCAAGCGTTGGTCAATAAAGTACAAAATAAGTCAAAAAGAGAGCAGCTTACTAGATACAAACCACAAAAAACAGCTCACTAGCTGCAAACACCACAAACACACACAACCTTTCCCTGGGCTTAAGTCTCCTTGATTACTGATGAGAGTCAGCTGCACAAAAGGGAAAGGTGGCACACACGCCCCCACAGGCACTTTCAGGAGGAGGCCCTGCTAGGGCCATAACAATCTGCCTCTGTCTCGCCCATCCCTTGCATCCTCTTATGTCACACCAACCCTCTACATGTCCTCTTTCACAACATCAATGACCCTCTCTGTGGCCTTCTTTTCCTCCTGCCTGACGGCTCCATCTCCAGCATCCGTTGTCTAGTATAGCCACTATTCTTCCTCTCTACATGTCCAGACCGTCTCAGCTTCACCTCTCTAACTTTGTCTCCAAACAGCTCAACCTGAACTGTCCGTCTGATATTCTTATCCTGTCCATCCTTGTCACTTCCAGTGAAAATCTTATTCATTTTTGAAAACTTCATTAAAATGCGGATAAAGGCAGCACTTTTGAGACTTCACAAAAGTATATGCAAATTGACCAGCAGACCATTTTCAGTATTTTGTCAAGAGCATTCTGATTTTTCATGGCCAGTAAAACCAATGTTTTCATGTGCACGTCTTGTTGTTGCATACATAATACTGTAAAAAACAAACAAAAACAAACAAAACAAAACTGTTGTGATAATGACCTAGATGTTTCAGGCATATAATGAACAGGATTTTGCATGGAGCTTATTTTCTTGGTTGAATGTTGCTTGTAGATGGACTATAAAGTATGCTTGCTTGGTAAAACTGGTGTAACCCATTCCCTCACTGACCTGGGACTGCAAAAAACTGGCTTCAGTGGCTTCAGGACCTCCTGTTCGATCTACTCATGAATACAGATGAATCCTTCAGGTGCCTTCTAGTAAACTCCAAATGGGCTTTAATGTGTCTTTTACTTTACTAGAATAGCTTCTCTCTGGCCACTCTACCATACAGGCCTGATTGGTGGAGTGCTGCAGAAATGATTTTCTTTCTGTAAGGTTGTCCTCGCTCCACATAGCAATGCTGGAGCTCTGCCAAACTTGAGTTTAAAAAGTTGAGCTTTGAGGGTTTTTTAGACTGACATAGTGTGACAAACAATCATTAACTTTCAGTTTTTTAATGCGGTTTAATTGGATATTTATGGTAAATACCGTTGTCATTGTCTTCCTGTTGTCAGGTGGCGAGATGGGAGCATCGTACACGAAGACTCTCTGGGCTCTTTGGTAGCCCCTACCTGGCCTGTTGCTGCTTGGGCTTCGTCATTATACTGCTAAACATTTACCGCAGCCACAGGTGAGGAACACACTTTTAACCATAACAAAATATGGTTTATCATCCAGTCCAACAATTTTAAATTTGTACGTCACCTTTGATTGAAAGAAAGCCTTGGTTCTCATAACATTGGATGACAGGCCTTCACCAGTCCAGTGGTCACTGGACATCATTGCATGAATTTGTCCCCTTTTACACTCTTTGTTTCTGTTTCTTCTTCTGTTTCGTCCCACCTCTGTGCCTTCTTTTTCTGCTTTCTCCACAGCTCCTTTTTCCTTCCTCCTTGCTCTTTATCTGTGCCCACAGTTCTGTATGTGGCAGTATCACCCCACGCTTGCCATATACCACTTCCTATATGGTATCCATACACCCACACCTCCCCCTGTGGGTCAAAATGATGACAATGGATTCTCAACAAAACCACACACAGACTGCATGTCAATGCAACAACAAGCCTTTTTTCCCTCTCTCAAAGGATCTGTGTGATGTCTGTTGCTGGGCAACAAACATTTTGGGAACAGGCTGGTCCAAAGCGATAAATTGTCTTTTTTTTTTTTTTTTTTTTTTTTTGCCTGTCCCATTTGGTTCTTTAGCCGTCAGCGATAAATTGTCTTGCCAGTTTACTCTTGTGCTTATGAAGAGAATTTTTTATCAACTCACGGTGCATTCTGAGTAGCTAAATATAGCTGTGGGACAAAGCAATTTATTCACTCACTCATTCATTCACAAGAAGAGAAAATGTGAACTAGGTGATTAAATGCTGTAATAAATTTGGATGTAGTCATATAAGGCTCCAAACAAGGATACTGAATAGGAAGCTGTGGTTCCATGTAGGGATGGGTATTGATAAGATTTTCACGATTCAGATTCCATTTTCGATTCTGTTTAACGATTCGATTCTTTATCAATTCTTTTTTTAAAAAAGGAGAACACTAAGGTCGATCAGCTTAGAACTTTGTTTTATGTCTTCTCTTTGAACAAGATAGAAATTTAGGAGTAACATGGCCTTACAAACCCAACAGTGAGATCTTAAGAGATCCACAGCCTACGGCTCTTCAATGGGGTGTCACAGGGTCCCCAGGAAGAAAATTGTAAATGTAAAATAATAAAATAAATATTCTTCTGTAGCAATAACAAACTATAACATAAATTATTCTGTAGCAATTACACAAGAATATCCAGTAATGTCCCTGCCTACAATTAAACACATTCCAAAAATCGGGGGCATCTGCTGTGGCAAATGGGTGCAAGCCTTTGACCACAAACTTAGTCGCTGCTTGGTGACATTCGTCTATCTTGGCCTGAAAGGAGACGCTACTGGCAGACTACAGTGAGAACTGCCAGCATCTGAGCCAGCCAGACTCTGTCTGTTTCTCTCATCATGGTCACCTAAATGCACAGTAATGGCAGGTTTTGTGATAAGGCAGATTGCGCTAACATAATATGCAATGTTAGTTGATTATTTATCTGCTGCATTAACGGGAGAGGACGTGCAAACGTTACCGCTGCTGCTGGGTTGAGATTCACGAATCCGGAGCGGAATTAAAAACACGACATTCATGTAAGGTCATCGCGTGTTTTGTGAGCAAATGCTTTTGCATATTCTTAGTGTTTCCTCCCTTAAATAAAATATCTACTTTGCAAGTATTGCAAGTTGCCCTGTTGTCATCCGTTCTCGTAAAGTATAACCAATGTTTTGAGCGTTTGCGCCGCTTAGCCACCATGTTTCCTGCCAGGTAAATGACACTCCGCAACGTGGTGACGTCATTTTGGGGCGACTGGAATCGATAAGGGAATCGTTTGCAAAAATGGCAAACAATTCCAAGGATTGAAACAGTGGGAACCGGTTCTCAACAAGAACCAGGTTTCGATACCCATCCCAAGTTCCATGTCTTGTCAGAGGAAAAAAGGCAAGACTTCTGGAAGTCCTTTGGAGAGACGAGTTAAAGTGAAAATGTTTGGGAAAATCCATGTTTGATGAAAACCAAACAAAGCAAACCCAAACATTATGGCTAATGGGTAAATTTTCTCATTTCAGTGCAGCTAGCCAACAGTGTTTTAGTTTTAGTGTCCTTGTTTTTCACTGAGTCAGCAGGTCTGTCACTGCTTAGCTAACATAACTTAAGTCTATTAGCAGCAACCGACCAGCCAGCCCAGTGACCCTAACTTTAAAGACCTATATCTTAGATCCTGCTTCACAGACAGAGTGAAAGCTGTGACAGTTTCAGCATAGGGCTCCATGGTGTAAATTGGCCTTAATACATGTACTGTTTCATGTCCACTTTAAGAGGGTTGTGCATAAATAAACACTTGCAAACTGCAATTAACTGAAGCAACACATAATGAAGAAATATAGAATCCTATATATTGTTAAGCACTTTGTGCAGCATCGGCTGTTTGAAATGTGCTATATAAATAAATTTGGCCTTGACCTTGACCTATGAATACTTTTCTCTTCACAACTATATACACTGATAGTACCGTAAGTTTGCGTGCCATGAAGTTAAATGTTAGCATGTTCACTTAATAGTACAATTAGAAAGGACCCTTAGGTTTGGCCCACACATTCTGTAAATTTAGCTAATTATATTTAAAACCAAATGTATCCCCGACAAAGCAATTATTAGAGCGTATTTATTTAGAAATCTTTATTGTGAGGTTCGTGTAAATTCGTGCAGCAAACCTAGATACAACAAAGCCTGTCAGCTTTTTCAGACAAACACCTTGAACTTCACTGCATCATGTACGTGTAGCTGTGTAAAGGTGCAGGTTTCATATCCCTCCATGTGCCACTGCTGCTGCTCGCTTCAACTCCTACACGCCCCAACATCCACCTGTTATCTGAATGGATAATTACTCATTAACTATTTTCTTTGTCAGGAATAAACTTGACATTGTAAGGGAAACAAGCCATCCAAATCTACCTGATCCTGTGTACAAAATGCATCATTCATGTATCATGAATTAAAGGTGATTGGCCAAATTCTTTGGAAAGCTAAATTCAGTTTCACTAGTCACACCTGTGCCTGATTACTGCTAAACATGAATCAAAAAATCGCTTGCATAGAAACTGTCTGACAAAGTGAATAGGGCTAATAGATCTAAAAAAGTAACACATCACACTGTGATATAAAGACATAGCCGAGAAACAAAGTCTTTTACATCTATCAGTGCCAAAAGAGTTACAAAGCTATCGCTAAGGTTTTCTGACTCCAGTGAATCACCGTGAGTGCCATTATCGACAAACAGAGAAACCTTCAAACACCTTCCCAGAAATGGCCGACCTACCAACACTACACAAATAGCGCATCAATCACTCATCCAGGCGGTCTCAGAATAACCCCGAAAAACATCTAAAGAACTCCAGACCTCACTTGCCTCCATTAAGGTCAGAGTTCATGATTCACCAATAAGACGGAGGCTGGGCAAAAGTGGGATCCGTGGGAGAGTCCAAGGAGAAAACCACTGGTGTTCAAAAAGAGTACACATTTGCCCAAAAAGCCCCCCAAACATCTTGATGATCCCCAAAACCTTTAGGAAAATATTCTGTGGACTGACGAGAGCAAAGTTGAACTTTTTGGAAAGTTTGAGTTCCGTTACATTTATCATAAATATGAACACATCATTTCATATAAAAAAATAAAATAAAGCATCATACCAACAATTGTGGCACCACCATAGTACTGGTAGTGTGATGATCTGGAACTGCTTTGGGACGACCTGCCATAATTGATGGAACTATGAATTCTGCTCTCCACCAGAAAATCCTGGTGAAAGTCTGTCCAGTAGTTTCTGCACAGAAGCTCAAGCACAAAGTGTGAACTTAAATGCAATTAAGATTCTTTAGAATTACCTTAAACAGGCCGTTCATGATTGCAAAAATCTCCAATGTAGCTGAAGTGCCAGTTATCCCAAACACCTGATTGCAATTTTTCCGCCGAGGGTGGCACAACCAGTTATTAGGTTGAAGGGCAATCGGTTTTTCATATAGAACATTGGTAGGTTTGGACAACCTTTTCCGTTCCCTTAATAAATGATTTAAAAACTGCATTTTGTATTTACTCAGGTTATCTCTGTGTAATATCAAATTTCTTTGATGATCCAAGACAGTAAGTCTAAGTTTGACAAATATTCAAAAAAATTGATTTTTGTGCACGTTTAGAGGGCAGCACACAGAGGGCTCTGCTGTAAACATTTGAAAATAAATAAAGGTGAAGTGGTAGCTTTATATATGCATTCTGAACCAGGACAATTTATGAAAACAAATTTGTTCAATTCAAAAATGAATTTGATGAAGTCGCTGATTGGACTTAAGTGAGTCAGTTGTTGGGCTTGCAGGCAGCACTTCTGATGAGCGCTGCACATGTGAAAGTCAACAAAATATATTTGAGCAGGAATGCTTTTAGTGTCTGTCCTGTACGGTAATGACTAAGACAAACACTGAATCCTTGGAAAGTGGAAAATGTTTTTTTTATTTAGCATTTTTTGCTGACAAATTATTTATCCTCTTTTTGTACTTGCTTGCAAATTCTGAAGCATGATTTTCTTGATTATTGAAATAAACCTTCCTTGAATGTCACATTTCTAATAATTGGGTATATACAGTCTATTGCATAGTGTTTTCTGCAGTTTCAACAAAAACCTTTTAGAGTCTTATGCTAGGTTGGATTTGGGAATTACAAATCTCTAGACAACATGCAGTAGATCTGGGGGATATAACAGTTAGGGAGTGGACTTGCATAGCCCCATACAAATCATTGCACTTGACATTGTTGCATGGTTGCAGCTACCAGCATAAAAGTCTTTAACCTTTAATCAGTGTAACCTGATTATAAAAATAAGGCAAACAAGTTTAGCTGCTCTACTTATTACCAATAGCTGTGCCAACCAACTGGACCACTTTCAATTGCATGGCGATTGCACAGGTAGCCTTCTTGGAGGCAACCTGTCTCCAAACAGTCGTAATCTCCCTCACATTAACGGTCTCCGTTAGACACTCTCATTCTCAGACAGGTTGGCAAAGGTTTGCATTTAATTACTGTCTATAGACCCAGACGGATTGTGAACACATTGCAATCAGTCCAAGTCAGTCTGTAGGTCTGTGATGTGTCTCTCTGCAATATGGGACTTGAGTCAACCTTTGCTTTTATATTGGAGTATAACCAAAGTACAACCAAGGTTGCCAAGCACCAATGTCATTTTGTGTCTATGTCACTAGATGTAGAGGAATTTCTGATTTAAAATCTTTAAGCTTCTGGCCGGACTCTGAGTGTAAGTAGTTAATATGTGCTTCTGTTAAATTATGAATGTCTATGCATGTAGACAGTAACAGACTTGAGATCTTTGTGGATTTATCACAGTTAATCGCTGTATTATCATAAACAGATTGCATGTAATTGCCAACTTGGCGGAATTTCTTAACAAACTGATGATCCACTAAAGGTGGTTTGACTTTGAGTGATCAATGACCTTGTTCCCATCTTCAAACCAACCACTTCAGTCGCAACAACAGTGGAGTCGAAGTTAACTGCACAGTTTCATTAATTTTGGCCATAGCAAAGTCTCTAACCATTACTTTCGTAGTGTGAATGTAGTATTAAGGTCCTCAGTTAAATAAAGGTGTTGTTCGTTACATCTGTTTTTTTTTTTTGCTGTTCTGTTTTTTCTTTTTCTAGTCAGGACTCTTTAATATTATTAAACACAAAAATAAAGACCTATTCTGGTATTTATATAATGGCTGTTAAACCAGTAAAATCATTTTAAAAATCATTAAAAACCATCTGTTTTCTAGAAGAGTTTATTATTTGACCAATGATGAAACCACAACAGTGGTCACGCCGGTGCTCCAAAATGAACTTTGTGAGGGAAATCAGTGGGACTTTAATTTAACAAAATTGCTGCAGAAATGTGTAGAATAGCAAAACACCACAAGTAAAATAGATGAGGTTGAATGACGTATTCACCCAGTGAAAAACTTGATTTAGGCACAGCGCTAATTACCATAGTAACAAAGTAACAAAGACAGAGTAAAGCTGATAGTGAGCAGACATAAACATTAATGAATGTTGGGTTTTTGTTTATTAATCAAAGTGACTCATTACCCACGTATTTGGCACGTGGGCATTGTTCTGGTCAATTCAAGCCCACTAAGTCAGATAATATACTATTCATTGTTTATGACAAAATAATCTTTCCTTGGATGAGAGCACGATGGCATGACCTGTAGAAAAGGTCTAGCTGCCTGGTAGTTGAAACAGGACATTTTAATCTTTGTGGTATGTGTTCTAACCATGCATCCATTTGTTCACCTTGAATGCACCATTTCTATTTTTAGAGTTGAAGACATCAGTGCCCTTCTTGCTTTTTCTACTAATGCTACAGCCTCATTTCTCAACTAAAAGCTTACATTTGCTGGTTCTGCTGCTGTTCATATAAAACCTTTATCTTACCAAAAAAACATTTGTATTCATATTGTCTCTCAGTATGCCATGAAGAGTGATGAATGAAGTACTATACAAGATACATCTCCTGGATGCACTGGTACGCATCTTCAGTGATGTATCCTGGGGTCATCAGGTGTTTTGGGTCTCACAACATCATACACCCTCACCCAGGCTCACAGCCTCGATGGCCCTCTTCTTGGCTGCTCCAGCCACACCCAGCCGGCCTAGGACTCTGCAGAGTGATCGTCCTGCAAAGCCCCTACAACCCACTTCTATGGGCTCATAGAAAGTCTCTCAGCCCCTTCCCCTGCACTCCTGCACTAGTTCCTGGTACTTTGCACGTTTCCTTTCATTGGCCTCCTCGATCCGCTCCTCCCAGGGCATTGTGAGTTCCAGCATGATCATCTGTTTTGAGGCCTCAGAAATAATGATCATACTCAATATAGTAGTACACATTTTTTTTTAGTTTTCAGCAGAACCACTGCTTATTGGTTGTTTATGACAGCGGTCCCCAGGCCACAGACCGGTACCTGTCCGTGAGTTGTTTGGTAGCGGGCCGCAAGAGTTGAGGCTTGGGTGTGAAATTTATGTTTTTTTTGGTTTTACTTGGTTTTTATTTTTTTTTTTTTCTATAATTTTTAGCGTTAACTTGGTTTCCCTGGGTGTTTTCCTGTGTGTTATGAATAAATCTTCTTTTTTTGGTACTGATACTGGTTTTATTTTGTTGTATTTATCCGTGAGGCCAGTCCGTGACAATATTGTCGGACATAAACCGGTCTGTAGGGCAAAAAAGGCTGGGGACCGCTGGTCTATGAGACTACCATGGAATAGCTGTGATCTGATCTGCTGCTCGGCCAGTTCAGCAGATTTGTGTTCTGCAGGAAAGCGCAAATAAAAACATGCAATTCTGCTCTGCTCACCACAGCAGATACAATGGTCCTCTGGGGAAAAAACAACAAAAAACCCACCTAAAACATTCTGACTGTTTTCAGTCCCAGCTAACAGACACACTGACCAATTGACCTTAAAGCCTCTTTGTTGTGCTGCTAAATTGTCCGCCTAGGTGACTTGCTTACAGTGCTAATGACCTGATTGGCAGCTACGCCTTTTTATAGCTCTGTCGGACCAAAATATAACTGTTTGACAGGCATGCAGGGTATCAAGGGAGTTTATTTTTATCTGCCAAGCATACAGCACTGATGCTCTCCACTGATTAGGCTTAATGATAAACCTCTCTGAGCTTTAATAAGTCAATTTTGCAATTAACTGTCTATGTTTATCTTTCCTGCTATTAACACAGAGTCGAGAGCAAATGACAGATTTAGAAGTGCTAAATATAAAAGGGTTACACATTCAGTCGTACAAATTGCTCTGAATTTGTAACAAGAATATATCAAAAATCCATGTATATAAATTTGATTAATGTTTGGAAAAGGTTGGCAGCAGGTATTGAATTGGTTGTCTGTACAGCTCCGTTTGCTGATGAATGAGAGATAGCCTGTACTGAACATGCCTGAGAAGACAAACTTTGGAGTGGCCAAACATGAGCTACTTTGAACTGTGAGTCAGGGCTTCTAGGAGCAGCCCTGAGTCATGTTACTAAATCTTTCAAAATTTTGTCCTTTACTAAATGACGTACTTTTAGTAAGTGTTCATGTACCTTCGGTTGTACTTCTGCAAGTAAAAGTGGCTACAGAGGCTTGTGTTAAAAGCACTGTTGCTCCCTGTGCCTCGAGTTGAATGGGTAGTTTTGTAAGGGAGAAAATCCACAGACACTTACCCATTTGAGAGGTTTTTTTTCTTGGGTGGGGGTAAAGAATCTTTTTGTTTTTAATTTAGGCATTGTAATATGATCATTTTTGGGTGATGCAATATTAAAACCAGGCATTAACAGTCTACATTGATCATCATTACACAATGCAAGATACCCAAGTTGTTCCTTAAAATTGTCTGCAACGAACTCTTTTAAATGTTGGACAATTATTTGCCCAACATCATCCTGAACTCTGAATCAAGATGCGTAAATAAGTGCATAAGCAGAGCGTCACAGAGTTGCTGTCCACATTTTCGACTGTTTCAGTGTAAACACAGAGCAGCTGAGACTAGCAGGAGTAGTAAAAAGATGGAGGGCAGTAGCTCCTCTTTTCTGTTGCATTTACAGTTGAGAGTAATACAAGTTGCTGCAACAGCTGCCTGTGTGATCATGGCAACAACAGAAATCAAAGCGAGAGAAATGCTACACAAGCAGATTTTATCTGTGATGCGTGGACACACAGCAGAGAACAGATAGATGAAGAGGGCTAGAGGATCATCAGCTTCAAACTTAGTAGACAGTTATCAGTGTTTACAATTTTGGTACAACAAGCTAATATCTGTTGCTTTAACATGTGAGTGTTAAAGTAAAAACACATAAACTGAACAGCCTTGATGGAAAATGTTTGTAGAGACATTTGTCACAGAAAACATCAGCTTCAATAATCCTGCTTTTTCTGTAAAAGCTTTGGAGCTCTGTGAAGTATCCCCTAAAGGGAAGATGCACAATTAAAGCAATGTGCACAGAGCAAACAGGATCCTGCAGAGCATTTCAGGCTTGTTGACACATTCCTTAAAGAGTCAGAGTAGGCCTCCAGGCTCGAAAGAAGAACTCATTTAAGCCCATGACCGATGGACCAGAGGTGGCTGTCAGTCAAGACTGCTAATCTGCAAGAGGTGGCCTCCACTGAATACAATATGTTGGCCCCCATCTGTAACTAAGTCTATCAATTTTTTCTGACTTGAACCAAATGTGGTACATGTATGATACATGAAGGAGCCAAAAGTAAGAGTTCGTATTATGCACAAGGTATCTTTTTCTTTTGGTCAATTTAGTTCTCTTGTCTAAATGGACATCTCTATTTGAAGTTCTTATTAATCATCTTAAAAGACAACATTTACCTTTCACAGTCTCAAAGTTCTTAAGTTGTCTGGCACATTTTCAAGGATGTATTTGGGGTCCCAAAGAGATCTTCATCTTAGACAGATTAAAGAAAGACTAGTTGCTGTTTTCTGGCTAAATGAAGTCAACAACTAGTTGACCAGAGTAGACCAGACAGCAGCATTTCCTCGTGAAAGTTGTGAACTGATCCGTGCATTTGCTACTGGCTTGTAGTCCTGCCAATAGTAAGCAAAACTAGCAAACATCTCATCACTGCAGGAGCAGGAAAGGAAAAAAAGCAAGAAAAAAATCTCTCTGGAGACAGTTGTGCTGCAGCGTGAAGGGGAAATCTAGGAAATAACGGGAAGATGGTGCACCCGTTGTTGCCGTAACTGAGGATCCTAATGGAAGCATGAGCTACCTAAAATATATGATCACTGAGTGATCAGAGAGGATTTCAAGCATTTTCAATTAGACTATAGCTCAGACTCCAAGGTTTAAATCTTAAATTGATGTGAAATAACCAGCCTTGTTTTTTGTGTTTCATTTACTTCTAAACTTTTAAACTAAGCAGCTCACTTTGAAAGACCCTTTATGTGACTCCCACATGGAAGCTTCTTATCTGACCTCCAAATACTTCCTCTTCATTCTGTGGCGTTTCTCTCTTGTCAAACATTCTGTTTCACATTTTGAAAGCTTTAATGGAGATGCTGTATGGCTTTGACCCATAAGGCTAATTTACGTTATTGTGATGAAACAATTATATTAACATGAATAGACACTTTGCTGTGCTATAGCATAAAATGGTACAGGAAAACTTGATTTTAATGAAAGTTTTTCTGTATTTCTTGGACCAGCTGTGATTCGTCACCATTCATTACAAAATGTTCAGTGGTCAGTCCCTGAGACCCACTAACCCCCTGCCCATATGCCCGTCCCCCTGACCCCTTTTCCTGCCTCCTTTCCAATCCAAATCTCAGCAGTATGCTCTGCCAGACAACCTTACTTAACAAACATCCCAGCAGTTGCTCTTTGTGTCTGACGTGGCAAAATGCGACATCACATTACACTTCCTGCTTCCTTTTGAAAAAGGAGGAACGGCATAAGATTCACAGCACGGATCCCGTAACCCAGTTTTTTTCTTATTAACCGCAAACCTAGTTTGGTTCGGGAGCCATTTTCCTCAGCAGGAAGCACACTACATTCAGACCAAAAGCTACAGGTGTGTTAAAGCTTACGCACATATAGACACACAAACGCACACATGTACATGTATGTCATCAGCCCCAACACCTGTGTGGGTGTTGCTTTTGAAATTCTGGAAAGATATTACTTTTGAATCCCATGGCCAGGAAACAATTCAGATCAGCTGGATGTGAGAGTCCTTATAAAATTCAGAGAACTGTAGAATGTAAAAAGATCCCAAAACATAAAAGTCAGATAATAAATTGGCAGTCACTTCTCCCAGGTTGCTGTAATGTAGACTTTACAACCCTAATCCATGACTTGTTCTTTTTAGAAAGAAGAGGGTTTGCAGAACATTTCCTTTTGGTGAAACGAGCCATAGTTGTTTAGTCTTTTTCGGATTGTCCCATCGTGAACTTTAACATTTAATATGAATTTGCTGGAGTGTCTTAAAATGGACTAAAATTGTTTCAAAATGGTCTTACAGCAACTATTAGTTATTAAAGATCATAGCTGTTGTCTTTCCTTTCAGTAGCAGCACCTACCTGGTACTTACCAATTTAATTCACTTGGAAACATTAAGATTAGATA